>NC_068375.1:39878313-39930641 GCF_023724105.1 Carassius gibelio | reverse complement strand
TTTCACAAAACACACACTGACAGTATGAATTATGTACATAGTCACAGAAAAATGCTCAAAGTTTAACTTTCTCTTTTATCCAAGGATGGAATTAATTTGGGAATGAAATTGCATTCTTCGGATCTTTTTTGATTTCTTACACCCGCTGTCAATCTATTCATTTCCCAGAGTGCATGGAGCCAAATCTTTCATTTGAAAATAAATGAATAAACTATACAAGAAAAAGTCTGACTAATCCTGTGTTTAATCAAGTACACTTTAAGTTAAATTATTTTGTTGGGACTTGCCAGTTTCTTATTTATTTGCTTCAGGGTAGGAAGCATCATGAGCAGTGACCAGACATAATACAATGAATGCTACATTCTGGATTAGAACATCTATGAAACTAATGAACTGCTCACATTTAGTGACTTCCTGCATCTCTGTAACAGACTTCCATATCCTAAAATCAAAGTAAGAGTAGAGAAAGTTCACAGGTATACAAACCGATATCAAAGACCCAAGGCATCCAACAAAAGATAGAAAAACAAAACTTCTTTGGGAATACTTGTTTTCTTCCAGCAGACACAAAAGGCAATTCTTTTTTAAAACAAAAGAAACTGGGGAGGCTTCAACTTTTGATGCCACAGACCGTCAAATATGATGATCTTATTGAAAATGTATTTATCTTTTATTGTATTTTCATGCATTTATTTTTACCCCTTTAGAAAAATACCGGTGGTTCCCAGACCCTGGTTCAAAAACCCCTGGTCAAACCAATGTCATCAATACAAGGAAATGTAAAAAATTAAAAGAAATTAAAATAACCTCCGTCTCTCCTCCAGCACTCTTTGTCAGGTTCTGTTAACATTTGCAAAGGTAAGTGGAATGTCATTCCCACAAGTCCTTGCTGCATCTAGAAGAGCCCTTTAGGCCCAGCATGCAATGGCAATTATGGTCTGGACCAGGCAGTGCTGTCATCCACTGTTCCTGACTCATCGTTCCCCTGAGAGTGTGCTGCAGTGCGTGTTAACAGGACCTCACTGCACAGGGGACATCAGAGCCCCCAATAAATCCAAAATAGACAGATGTGACATAAAGAGTCTGATGTATCAACGTGCTCATCCTTATGCCTAATCCTGTTTAACTGTATAACTTTGTTCTGTGGAACACCAAAGAAGATATTTAAAGAATGTGGGCATCCAAAAAACACTGATCCCCATTTACTTTCACAGCATAGAAAAAAAAAATTCAAACCATCATTTATCTTTTCACCTTTAAAATATCCCCTTCCTGTTCAGCAGGCTAGTCTCAAAAGGAACCACCATGGGCCGCCCACAGTTCATTCACGGACTGTCTGATGCAAACTGCATATTTAAATGGCAATCACTTTCTTGATCTGGCAAACTGTAATCTGGTTGGCGAATCTGATGCAACTGGATAGAGTCAGGGTGTGAATGGTTTCTACCATTCTGCCTGGAAACAAAATGGTGCTTACAAGTTACCAGATTGGTAAAATAACTTCTAAAGAAACCATCATTGGATTTGCTAAAAAAATAGATTAATCAATGCATGTTTTTGTGCTGGTACTTTGACAGCTTTAGGGGTATTGATATTTGAAAAAAAACAAAAAAAAACCCTTACTATATCAGATGAGAAAAATCTAAAAGACGTGGTATTGCGTGGTATTATATCCTAAAGGTGCGAGCACCTTCACGATGTATTCAGGGGCACCTTGTAAATTCAGTAATCTGTCTCCAGTGTCCACAAGGTTTTAACTAGACTGATGCAGCTCCACGTCAAAATCACATGACATGATCATTAAAATTCAATGAAAATGTCTTAAAACCAGCCAGTATCATTTTTTTAAATGCTTCATCTCTAGCTGGATTTGTTCAGTGTCAAATGTTACTAGAAACAAGGGCGAGATTGTGTGTCAAATGTACAGGGAGAAGAGATTAATCAAACGTCTTGGTCGACAAAAAGAAGTACTGAAAAACTGAGTTAGCAGTACTCCGTCTTCTTAACTGAAAAGGGTTAAAGCTCCATTTATGTGTTGAGTTTGAGGTCTTTTATGCAAGAGAGATGAATGACACATGAGGGGAGGAATTTCAGATGCTGAGAGATAGAGAGAGGAGAGAGAGAGAGAGAGAGAGAGAGAGACATTCCCCTGACAATGAGTAAACTGGAAAATGTAAATGTGAAAAAGAGAGAAAGACCTCCTCCTTACGAGTGTCAGTCACACAAAAGCATCAGATCGCAGTGATGTGAACAGGGCAGAGCATGACACTGGAAAACGCACAGATAAGGCATTATGGGATATGATCATTTAAGATGGTGAGAGCCGTCAGTGACCCAGTGAGAAAGCTGGCCTGGACTACATCACATCACATCCCCATGGGAACATGTGTCTGCTAAACGGAGCTGAACTTCAACAGACCTACAATGATGCAAAACAGCAATTCACAACCTCGAGAGAGTAATTGCAAAAAGGACCAAAATCAAGTTAGAGATTTATAAACTCAATATCCTGCATAGGGCTGCACGATTAATCGAATGCGATTTTCATGCACATTTTGTTAGTAAAGCCGGTTCTGTAATCAGCAGTATATCATTATCATGTGCTTTCAGATGGAGCAGCATTTACTACACAGAGCTGTAGTTCACCGACAACCTACGCACATTTCTTTAGACAATTTTACTGAATGATTATGAAATCGAAGAAATCGTTAGCGATAATGACAGCTGTTTGCATAGCTTCTGGGTGAACTACGGTTCTGTGTAGCAAAATGCTACCCCATCTGAGAGCACATGGAAATACCACATTTATTAACACGTTTTTACTCCAAACTCACTTCATAACGTCAGTCGAATGTTGAGAGTTTTGTAAGAAGAGTGGCTTTTTACAAAGAATAAGGCACGCAACATATTTCATAGTAGTCCAAGCGGTAATAATGGCATTGCATTATAAATATACTTTATTTTATTATAAAATAAGAAGAATAAGAAAAACTTGAATAAACACACAACATCAACAATATGGTTTATCGGTCACGTTGAATAAATGAATGCAGTTAAAACACACAACATCAACAATATGGTTTATCGGTCACGTTGAATAAATGAATGCAGTTAAAACTTATTTTTGTTCAGCTAACGCTATAGGCATTTCCTGGATTTCTTATTCAGGGCATATTTGGATTTTCAGCGCAAGAGCCCCCTCTGGTCTACGGATGGAGATTTACTGCTGATCACAGAAGCGCGCTTCGCTGAAAGATACGCAAGAAAATCGCTGCTTCTGTCGAATCACGAGTTCGATTCCATTTCAATTAATCATGCAGCCCTAATCCTGCATGTCTGAAAAGAGCAATTGTTAAGAGGTTTATAAAACGATTTCATTTTGAATACTAAACTTGTAAGAATGTACATACCCTGTAACTGTGTGTGTGCGCGTGTGTGTACATAAATAAATAGATTACATAAAGTGTCAAATACTTTGTCAAATATTTATGTAGAATATAATAAGCAATATAAAATTATATAGAAATGTTTATTATATTTTTATATTATAAAATACATTTATAATAAAACCATTATTACTGATTTTAATAATATAGCAATATGGTGAAATTCAAATCAAACAAATCGACAATGAACTACAGAATTAAAACAATTTTTAAAGAAAAATTAATAACGTTATTAATAAGCTGACCATTGTCTGCAAAATACATAGACAGCCGCACAATTGTTTACTAAAATAATAAAAAATATATATAAAACCAGCCTAAAGGTGTTTGGATTATTATTTATTTATTTATTAATTTATATATACACACTTTGATATGTCAAGTCTTTTATAATATTGCTGTTGTGTGGTTTCATAAAAGCATTAAGTCATTTAATCATAAAACAATGGTTAAAATCATCTAAAATAAAATCTCTATAACCTAAAATCCTCAATGATGCTATAAACTGCATATTAGCACCATTTGCTGTGTGGCAGCACATCAGATGGGTGAAACAGAGGGCTTTAGGATGGGGGCGTGGGGACTATTTATAGAACACTACTCATTACCTCACGCTCTCTTCACATCAACAGAGCTGCCCGTCAAACAGAGAGAAACAGGGCTGTTCCAAATCATGCTTGCGTACATGCACACAAAATATTTACATATTTATTTTTAGATCGTACATATCAACAGAGGAAGCTTTTAGTCTTAATGTGTTTTAGACTACCTCTGAATGTGGTTTCATTGATTGGATCGCCAAACATTTTGTACCCCATTTACACCGGCACTATCCGCTGGGGATAAGAGATGGATGGTCATTTGTGGTGTAAACGGGGTAACAGAAAAGCTATCAATGAGCTACAATGATTGAACTACAGATGCACGTGAACAAAGAGTGTGCAACACAGACAGAAAGATGGGGAGAAGGACCTGAATGAGGCCTTTGGGTAATGTTTCTCCACTGTATGTGCACACACATGCATATGAGAAAAACAGTTATACATTAAAACAAAAATCTGTTTCACTCACCATTAAATATGCAGGGCCCTATGATTTCCGCGATGCAGAAACCACAGAGAGAATGGTGGAATCCAGTCATAAAAACTGGATTGGAATTGGAACTCACAGCTTAAAGCGGAATGTCTCGGAATTTGTCAAATTCTGAACTAATTAATCGTCATTACATTAGATCATTACACTCAAATCAAATTGCGATATGGACTTGTATCTGTAACTATTAAGCCGCAAAAGTCAATAAATTATTTTTAAAAATCCTGCATATTCTGCATGTCAATAGGCGCGTATTTTATAAATGTCAATTTAAAAAAAAATATTGCAAAATGATGGCATTTCCATTATCCAATGTTATTCGACTAAAATGTCATGGAAACAGATTTTGGCTAGATTTACTCAAAGGAGGCGTATACGTGTATCTTCACGGAAGCAGCACAGAGAGCTGCTTCAGAAACGCGCGTGGTTTAGCTGGAATAAACACAGGCATTGACTAGAGTTTCCATTGCAGTTTTGCTAATTATTCCTTTTTTGTATTGCCTGAAAAACCACCTCATGCGAGCGTTGGGCGTTTTTGTGAAATTGACGCATTTCCATTAGCCGTATTTTCAATTTTCAATTTCATTTTTGCATTATTTGAAGGGTAATGGAAACACGCCTTTTGTTAAAGAATGACACAGATGCATGGTTTCATTTACTACACACATACTGAAGCGTGCGTGACACTCACAGTTATTTCAGCATCTGCTGAATCACTAAATGAGGACGTAAACACATGAACAACATCTCCAGAACTGCTCTGAGAATCATTTCATGAGCATTTGACCGTTTGATTTTAGTAAAACTAGCGTCACATCACATACACAGGACAGTAAAAGTATTCACAGCAACCCAAAAAATATTGAGAAAAAAATAAAACATTTCATAAGGCCCTAATTATGTAATTTTTTTATAAACTTAATAAATTGATGTGAAATTTATACGTTTCATGATTGTAATCATTTAGACAAGCTTTTTGATTAATACAATTTAATTTAACTATTAAAAAGGAGTCAAGAGAAATTTAAATGAAAAAAAAAAATGGAATTTGGTAAAAAATAAAACTGTATATTATATATATATATATATATATATATATATATATATATATATATATATATATATATATATATATATATATATATATATATATATATATATATATATATATATATATATATATATATATATATATATATATATATATCTCATATGGTCCTAAATATGTAATCTTGCATGATGATAATGCAGCCTGACAACAAAAATCGTGGTCTGTCCACGCAGAAAGCAAAAATGCAGCAAAAACAACCATGCAGATAAACTGACTTGATGTTTATTATTATATAGTAGTGGTTTTGTGGAGATTTTGGACTCACTGAAAATATAAACAAATTAACCAAAAAAAAAAAAAAAGTTATGACTCAGATTTGTATGTTTTTATTTAATTGTTTTAGTTGCTTTACTGCATCACACCTGATCAGGGCATTTGAAGCATATAGGCTAGAACTGTTCAAAGTTTAGCATCAATGAGATTTTCCCCCCTTTTTAAATAAACACTTATTTAACAAGTACACATTACATTGTTTAAAAGTGTAAAGACATTTATAACATTTCTACTTCAAATAAATGGCTATCTTTTGAACTTTGTTCTATGCGTTCCAGGTTTGTTTTGATATTTTGGTTCAAGCTAATGACACATATTTCATTGTACATGCATCCAACATAACAGAAAAGAGGTATATCACCTTTCAGTTTAGCAAATTGAGAAGACTGAACTCATTCCCTTCTAAATTATAATATATGATCAACTCTTCTCAGTCATGTCTTTTCTAAGTGGCAGATGATTGACTGAACACAGTTTGGCCTAATGACAGCAATCTATTTCTCATATTTATTGTCTAACTGACATTTCTGCGTGACAGTTCAGCGTTTATTTCGCCAGTACTGTGACCTAAAGAGCCACCTTACTATGACAGGGTTGCTATTGTTAACCTGCGGTCAATAACAGTAACTGAATCCACAGGAGCAATGCAATTACATAAATCATTGGCAGCAAGTGACTTTTAAGAATTCATACAGCTTTCAATCCAGTCATTACAATCAAAACAAGTGAGGGTCCTCGAAAAAAATAAATTATATATATATATATTCCTTGAGTTATTTTGAGCTGCGTTCTTCTATGAGGCTCACTGAAGCTGATCACAGCTGTACATTACGACTGATGGCAGAGGTTTAATTTTTAATGCGCTTTCCTACTGGGCCATACACTCTCGAGCCACCCTGTCTGACTGGCAACATGGTTACTCCCATCCTGATGCATTTTTCAACAGAGACGTTGAGCTCACATGGATGAGACAGAGAGAAGATAAAAAAAAAAAAAGTTCAGAGTCCCAGAAGAAATGGTTTATGGGTAACCGAGGGAGATATGCGGGCTAACAACGCAACAGGCAGCTTGAGCCAGGAAGTGACGAAACATTCATCCCTCACCTCACGCTGATGTAACAAGTTAATTAGAGAGTGTCCATCTAAATGGACTAGATGCTATAAAAGACCAAACCAATATATCAAAAAGTTACATGCATATACACATTACAGTAGCAAACATCAGAAGAACATTATAAACATCAGCATTTAGCATTTAAAGGGGTCATATGATGCAACATGCACATTTACAAGTTGTTTGAACTGATATGTGTGTTGGCAGCGTGTACACAACCACTAGTGTTTTTATTTTATTTATCTGCTTAAATCTTTACCACTTTCTTAAATTAAGCTGATTTCAGTCTGTGTGACATCACAAAAACAGGCCCTTCCTACAATAGTTTGATTGACTGTCGCGTTTCAGCACAGACTGGACTGGTGTCTTACCAAAGACCTGCCCTGAGCTGTCATCAGTCCACCATTGTTTCATCGCCGGAGCAGATGCAGACAAGAATGTCTCCTAACAGATTGAGGTGTTCTGTAGTTGGAAGTAATAATGAAAGTGAAAGTGACGTGACATTCAGCCAAGTATGGTGACCCATACTCAGAATTCGTGCTCTGCATTTAACCCATCCGAAGTGCACACACACACACACACAGAGCAGTGAACACACACACACTGTGAATACACACCCAGAGCAGAGGGCAGCCATTTATGCTGCGGCGCCCGGGGAGCAGTTGGGGGTTCGGTGCCTTGCTCAAGGGCACATAAGTCGTGGTATTGAAGGTGGAGAGAGAACTGTACATGCACTCCACCCCAACTACAATTCCTGCCGGCCCGAGACTCGAACTCAAAACCATTCGATTGCCAGTCCGACTCTATAACCATTAGGCCACGACTTCCCTAGCAATGAACATAGAACTATGAACTATGAACCCTTCCCTAGAACTATGAACACAGCAGTCATCATTTACTCACAACATCGGAGCTGCTGAAGACACTGCGGATTAGAGAATGCGCCCCAATCTAAATAAATGCATCCATTTTCGTGTTAAACATTCATGATCCAGATTCACCTACAGAAGAAGTCAGTGTAAGGATTTGTGTTTTTTATTAATCTTTGCAAATCGCCATTCCTAATAATGTGCCAATTAAAGAAGTTTCACAATGAATGTGGCTAAAGTAAACAGTCCCTTAGAGAAATTTTAAGGAAGAGAGAGGCGGAGCATCATAGCTCATTAACATTTAAAGGAAAATCCTGAGATGTTTTTGACGGTAAAAAGGTGTTTATTACACTACCATTGAGAAATTTTAACCAAACTATGTTCCAGACTTGTGAAAAATGGCCATCCTATCACCCCTTTAATTTTTTTGGGGGGGTGGTTTAATTGTAAGTCATTTAAACGGAATAGTATAATAATAATTTATTATTAGTATACCATTATTGTATTATTATACCAAATTGTATTCACCAGTACACAATTTGCAACAACAAAAGCAATAGCTACAAGTGTTGCCACTAAGTAAGCTTGCTTCCATACTCTGTGCTGATGGTGTTACCGGTGTTAAGCCACAACACTGGTTACGTCACTTGCCCACCGTGGCATCACCCCCAACCTTGTTTAAAAAAAATATTAAGAAAATCATTTGAGTTAGAGAACAGACACTACAATTAAAGACTGAACACGGCTGCTCAATGCAGCTTGCCGAAGGATCACAGATCAGCAGCTGGAGTCAGATTTCACTTATCACAAGTGAGTCGAGCTGACTGACAAGAAGAGTGAGGTGAGAAAGACAAGATGACAGCGGAAGATTTAGTTTTGAAACAAAATGCAAAAGTGTGTGTTTTTGAAAAGCCTGCTGGCTTTTACCATTTATCTAAGGTGCCTTTATTTTTTTTTATTCATTTCTTATTTGATTCCACCATGTTTGCAGATTTTTACTTTATTTAAACTGAGTTATTTAAGTTATTTATTTTATATAAGGCCTATAGCATGGTGTATATTTATTTGGTTTTAATAAAAGTTCTATGTTTAATATATGGGAGTTTGTTGTTGTACCATTTTGTTGTTGTCCATTCAAGCAATTGATGCCGTATTACTGCTAATTTGAAAGTGAAAGTAAACTGTGCACTGGCACTTACAAGCTATTTAAAGTGAAGGAAAGCTAGGAAAAGAGGGAAAACACCAACAAATCCAACCCCATGCTGATACCAGTTTTACCAGTGTTGTCACACGTCCATTAACCAGTGGGAAAACGTACAAACCGTCTCAACCCTATGACTAAGGTTTTCTCTTTTTTTCTACTGTCAAGGTGGATCTACAGCAAAAAAGACCATCTTTCTGAACTTTTCAACTACAACAGCTATTTAAACAACACCTAACTAAACAGGCATTTTGTGTTAACTCCATTACCCCTTCAACTGAGCACTGACCACAGAAATGCAGGAATGCATGTTTAATATGAACAATAGAGCCATGCTCTTGCAATGCATTGGTTAAGCATTTAAATCTGTATTTTGTCCACTTGCATGTGTACGTTTCTGGCATAAAAGAAACTAGCTAGTGTGAAGTAAAAGAATAAAGGTCAAAGGTCCACTGAGGTTAAAGATCATTCTGTAGTGGGAACAAAAACACAACCTCAGTGAAAATGTAAAATGTTAAAGCCCAGAATCAAGCACAGCAAAATAATTGATTGGGCACACATCATAACACAGGCAGAGCGGTCCATGAGGCTTAATCAGTAGCGCTAATTATAACGAGTTGGGTGTTTTCAGGCCACACTCTGACTCCCTGTGCTGCCATCAAAGGAGCGATGGAGGGCAAATCAGTTCAAAAACAGCACGCACGGACTATGGTCAACTCATCTGAAGCTACTACATCATTAACTCATATTTTAGAAAGTAAGATTAGTCGAGATGGTGATTTGGACAGGCTGGAATCTATACAGAGGTTTGATCACTGAAACTCCTCTGAAACCTTGAAGAATAATGAAGTGGAAGATGATTGTAACCATTTGGCTGTAATAAATTCATGCATGCCTGGAAAGACTTGGGAGCGTGAACAAACACCTTTAGGTCTACAACAGAGACTTTTGCAAACTCTTCACAGGAGAAAATATACACCACACACACGTAGAGTGTGGTGATTAGGTTTTGTGGTAGGGGTGTGACTAGATCCAATGCGTCTCGCAAGAACATGATGATATCCTTATGCAATTGGCATGTGTCAGACCTTTCAGGCATCTTTGCATTACACTGGCAGTAGTGATACGCAAGATATTGTGTGTTCACCTTCGAATACAATATGCTTAATGCTACCTGCTTTTAACAGTGTTTTACAAATCGCCTATCCGAACAATTGGGATGGTGCTGCTTCCTCAAGAAAGTTTATCATTCTCATGTGTTTTAAGCCTTGTCAGCTTAAACATAAGTGTTTTAAGCCATTCAAGCTTGAGACCGCATGAAATATTTCACACACGCAGGCAAAAAGTCCCAAAAAGAACCAAATGGAGTTCTCTTTTGAGTCACCTTGACCAAAGGCACACAAAATTAGGTCAGAATCACAGTCCTGATGAGTATCCGTGTAAACACGTATCGTTTCCGACCCATTCTTCGACCCAAACCAGCAGGCCAGGTTCATGACTTCTTCTACCTGTAACAGTAGTACTGCTCAATCCCATCGCCTGTTTTGGCTCAAATGCATTAGCAATTGCTCTTATTATTGGCTCAACAGTCCTTTTAAGTTCATCTTTCTCAATTTCAAAACAAGTATTTAAAAAGTAAAGAAATGCTCATAGTATTGCACTGGCAACTGACGATTATTATGATAATTGATTAGATGGCTGGTTATTTTTTATTCTTTTTTTCGATTAATCAGATTAAAACCCCTATTTTCTTTATTTTAATTTTACTGACAAAAACACACTATTCCACATTCTATCCAATGTCCTTAAAACAAATATGCCAACTGAAGGTTTTGAAAACATACAGTGCTTAATTTATTAGACCACATGTCATAATGCTTTTCGTGCACTCTGATCACAGTCAGTTTCCTCTTACTATCATTTCTTTATTCAGTAAAAGCGTCTGATATTTATATTCAGACAATTACACGCTGCGGTCTCTTCACTGTTCCTACTCTCAAAAATTACTCGCACTGCATTTTGACTTTTAAACCTAAATATAAAAATGTTAAACAACAGATATTTCAGCACAATTAATGTTTTTGTGCTGAATATTGTCTCCATCTCTGCGTACTGTCTATTTAACGCCAGCGCTCTTTCAGTAAATATTTCATCTTTACACAGACTGTCAGGGTGGGCCTTCATGCAAAAATTTAAAGGCTTGCATGAATTTGTGACATTTACAGATAAGGAAATTACTGTTAACTCAAAGTCTTTTGCGCTGAGGATGAGCCATTACACTAATGCATCAGCTTTAAGCTTAAAAAAAGAAAACGATTTATCATGTTTTGGGCAGGTTGGATCACATACTTTCCTGCAGGAGCTCATTCTGCATATTTGTAGATGCATTTTGTCTATTGAAAAGTGTTATTCAGTGCTGTAATTTGATGTGACCAGCTGCAGTTTTAAGTGCACTGTGGGCAGGCCTGACTAATAGATAAATAAGAATCGCTGTCGATGATTTTCATTATTGATAATAATCGATTTTATTGATTAGTTGTTTCAGCCCTAATTAACAGAAAACAGAGGCAAATGCTGCAACAGCAACATTAAAACAGGTTCATGTTGAAACCAATAAAGCTGACATACAAGTGGATTTCCTGGAATGAAAACATGGTTCTCGATGCAATTAATTTAGGAATGCCCCAGTTACCAAACATGCAGCAATCAGATAAGAGCATCTATAAAGGATGTGTGTGAGAGTAATAAACCATTAAACCTTGAGTAACACACAACTGTCCCAGAGTTCACCTTAATCGGTCACCAGCCTGATAATAAACTAACTAAACTAAACTAAAAAGTCAATCTGAAACGATGTCTACACATCAGTCCAGAAAAGCTTTATGGTAGGTAGGTACGGACCCTCTTGAGCAGGGGTTCCCAAACTTTTTAGCCTGCGACCCCATGATAAATGCGCTGCTGCCAAAAAAAAACACCTCTCGTCGCGTGAAATGTACAGCAAATCGATTTTATGCCCAGTCTCAAAGCACACGAAGTTATATTTTATTGTTCTGCGTGCAAAATCAGTGTTACAATTCTGCATGAGCTGCTCGATATCCACCTGTTCTCTCTCGGAAAGTAACTGTGCAGCTATGTTGGGTTGAACTCGTTCATTATTCTGCCATCAGGAACCAGTCGAGTAAGTCTGAGCTGCTCACACGCGTGCTCACACGCGTGCTCACACGCGTGCTCACACACACACACACACACACACACAAATCCGCTAGATGTGTCACTTTATGCTTTCCATGGTGACGCGTCATTGCTTGTCACGTGACATACCGCAGCAACAACAGAGCTGAATGTATGATCTGCTTTTGTCATTTTTCCTTTTTTATTCAAAATATTAACAAATTTGTTAGATATGGCATGAAATAGCTGATATTCCGATTGTCAAATATATGCAAGTGGAAGTGTTTTGTTGTTTAAACACCTTTATAACGATCGCGTTAGTTGAGCTGTATGCGCGATGGGCGCCGCCATCTTAGTTTGTGCCGCAGACGCAGTTCAGAGAATCAGATCTGTTGGATTTACAACACGTGAATTCATCCACTTCTCCCGAAATACATAAAAGTGGCTGGTGAACTGGGAGAATAATGGAGTAAACTTTAAAGTTACTTACACAATGTGTATCTGATATGAATAAAATGTGTCTAATTATAATGAAAAAGATTATTATTGCCTCTTCCTTTGACATCAGTGTGTATTTTACAAACTCTAAATGTATTGTTTTTTCTAGTACTTATATGTCTGAAACCTAAAATAAACATTATGTGGTTGAAAACACTGAAAAGTTGTGATGACAGCTCTGAGCGCACTTGTCTCTGGCTCTGCGCCAGCCAACTCGCGAGAGCACATTTGAATTTCACATCATGCACTGACCGGTGTGGTCATACACTCCAGGGACTAGACTGATCACACCGGTGTGATCGTACGTGCGATGCGAAAGAGTTAAATTAATTGAAACAAAAATATATAAAGCCTATATCGAAATCATCTCGCGACCCCTGCGCCGGGGTCCCGCGACCCACCGTGGGGTCGCGACCCCTACTTTGGGAACCACTGCTCTTGAGGAGCCCTGGATTTAAAGAGCCAGTAAGATGAAAATTCTAAGCTTCCTATCACTGTTTATAAGTCCTGTACATTAGGTTTAAATCCATCCCAGGTTAAAAAATTTGTTAAAATATCATTTTAAAATTACCTCAATTCTCAGAGATCCCCAAACGGTTCGCGCGAAGCTGTTCAAAAGATTCAGTTTCCTTAAACCCCACCTTTCGGTAGTATACTGTGTTCTGATTGGTCAACTAACATAGTCAGGTTTGATTGGTTGTTCCGCACACACCTCCACGGTAAACTATGCGTTAGCATTTGTTTGGGGTGAATTATGTCTTATTCCTCTCATCGCGAAGCAAACAGTAAAATAAAAAACTTGAACAGTCTCGCTGCTTTTTCTTCTGTGTGGGTGTATTCAAGCCGCGTGCTTCAGTTTGAATCGGAATAGCGCGTTCAACGCGGGGCGTGGTCACGAAGGGAGACATGAAAAACAGATATCGCGTTGTTTTCATATGGATTACTTTATCACAGAATATCTGTTTTCGGCAGCACTTGTTTAGTTTTAAAGTAGACATGTCAAGCTTTCTATAGATATCTCTCTCATGTCTCTTCGTTGAGTATTCACGGAGTTACACTTCATTTTAATGACGTGTTTGTACATGAAGATCAGCACAAACAAAGGCTGCAGACAGCGCACATACTGATAAGACACTCAGGAGAAAACAAACACATAACTTAATAATCATACTTCGCGTTGTGATTCAGAGATGCTCGTTGTTCTAAATAAACCATCTTTTATGGCCAAACGCTTTGAAAATCCCGCTGTACTCACCGAGATTAGAAAAGCAGTCATCAGTGAAGTGTTGTGAACACAACAAAAGGGATTTGTTGTACTGCTCTGGTATTGTGGTGAAAATTAATTTTAGCCATTGGTTCTTCTGATCTTCATTCTTTGGCAGTGAAAATAAAACAAACGGTCTCCTCGACATGATGCTCTCACACCAAACGGAGCATCTGTCTGGGGGTGGGGGGGGGCAGGTCATACTTTTGAGTGTGTAGTGCTCTCTTTTCTAGCACTTTAAATACAGTTGCTCCTTTACGCTTAAGAAAGGTTAAGGAAGGTTAAGGAAAACAGTTTGACACCATGGTATAATGAGCATACTCGCACCCTAAAGAGAGCAGCCCGAAAAATTGACACAATTGACCACAACATTCTTTTGCATAGACTTGAACACTTTGTTGGCATCAGTGGAAGTGCATTAGCATGGTTTAAATCGTACTTATATGATCGCCATCAGTTCGTAGCAGTGAATGAAGATGTATCATATCGATCACAAGTGCAGTATGGAGTACCTCAAGGCTCAGTTCTAGGGCCGCTACTCTTCACACTTTATATGTTACCCTTGGGAGATATCATCAGGAAACATGGTGTTAGCTTTCACTGTTATGCTGATGATACGCAGCTCTATATTTCCTCGCAGCCCGGTGAAACACACCAATTTGAAAAACTAATGGAATGCATAGTCGATATAAAAAATATTATCAGTGAAAAAAAAAATCACCTTAATTAACACATTAAGTTAAATAATTAAAAATAAACAAGTATTTTTGGCATGAACACCAATACCCGATGCTTTAAAAAAAAAAGTTATGTTTCACATATGGAGAGATGCATTATATAGGCTCAAGATTTGTGTTTTCTGTAGAATAACAATTATCCAAACTTAAAAAAAAATAATAATAATAAATTAATAAAATCAGCATATTATGACTTCCATTAAGCACTGAAATGGACCTGTTTCACCACTATCTGAAAAGCAGAAGTGCTTATGATTATCAGTAGGCCTACTACCTCATTACATGCAAGTTTCTCAATGGAAAGTCTTGACTAATTTCTGTGAATCAATTCTTTAAAACAGTTAAAGGATTCAACATCTCTTTTTCTTAATTAAGCTGTATTAATGGCAAGTATTGTAATTTTATCGGTCAGTTTATTACATTTATGTATAGAGGTATACCAATATATTTGAAGACAATTATTGTAGGAATGTTGTTAAATGGGTCATGTGATGTTTTTATAAAGATCATCATTTTGTGTACTTGGTGTAACAATATGTTGATTTATGTTCAAATATGTATGCTTTAATGTTAAATTTTTTTTTCAAATACTGTACTTTATTCCTCTATGCCCGCCTCTCTCAAAAGCATCGTATTCTACAAAGTCCCTCCTTCTGACTAGCACAGTCTGATCTGATTGGCCAACTGACCCAGTGCATTGTGATTGGCTGAACACCCCAAGCACCTGTTGGAAATGTAACACCACTTTCCATAATCGCGAGCTTCATCTTTCAAAATAAAATGTAAAGAGAGTTAATAATGTCCTTAATTTTACCATCAGTTCAAGCCCGAAAGGGGAACAGAGTCACGTGACTAAACACATACGAGCTGAGCTTCATCACTGTGAGTACACAAGCCACTGACAATTAAGACCGCTGAATCCACTGTGTGACACTGTCTCTCTCGTTTCTCTCACGCACACGAGTTGTGCAAAAAACTCTGCATTTGAACAGTTAATAGCAAATACTTAAACTAATAACAACATACTTACAGCAGCTGATTCAGAAGCGCCAAATTGTTGTAGCAAAGTCTGAATTACCTCCTCTCCTAGGTACACGAAACGTTCATCCATAAAATTTGTTGCTGCTCTGTTGTAAGTAATCTTAAAGATTCCTAAATGCATCTACTTTCGGGAAGGCCAAATAAAGTGCTTTTGCTTGCACCTAGATACTCACAGCATCTCCCTGACACGGCTGCTTCAACACTAACTGCGGTCACTGAAACATGCCTTCTTTCTTTGCTTGAACATTTGGGCGGCATTATGCAAATTTTCCACACTCTGATGTAGACATGTGGGGGCCTGTTTGAATAAGCCATTTAAGGTCTGGCAGAGTCTAAACTGTAATAAAGATTATCTCTTTGACTTTGAGACTTTAGTCTTTGCAACTTTACGGATCTTCTTCATGCACCAAGAGCTTGCAACACTCCAAAGAAAAAAGGTAAAATTGAAATCACATCAGATGACTCCTTTAACTAGATCATTTGAAAGACCGTGCTCGGTTCAATGAGTTCACTCACCGAGTTGACTCAAGAACCACTCTGAGCGATTCAGTCAGATTCGTTAACGAATAGCCCAGTTCTGTCGAACTGATTCGACTCACAGGAATTATTCATTCGGACAATGCTAAGAATCAAATTGACAGTTCATCAGAGTTTAAAAAATTCATCATGACAAGACAAATCATTAAGAGAAGAATGCATAGAAATCTTCAATAATTAGCCTGTAACAGTCTATATGAAAAGACATACTGGATTCACATCTAAGATTTTATAATTCAATCGCACCAGCTACCATCATTACTATCATCATCACTTATTTATTTACAACAAATGAAGCCAAAACGACTATACTGGCTGACGCACAACGCCAAATAACGGTAGAAACATGTACCTCATCCTCATGATGATGCGTTTCTATCCTGCGCTCCTCATGACCACATAAACTTCATGGTGATCTCCATCCGACAGAACGCTGTATGTGTGTGACAGAGACGCGCTGCTTAAAATAGCTACACAAGGAGCGGGGGCTGAAGACGAGGAAGAGCCAAGGACACCCATAAACAGCCCAACATGACATCAGCCCGAACATCTCTGCATGTCAAACTATGTGCACTTTCGTTTTAACGACTGAAGTGAGTCTTCACACATCGACTTGCATTATAAACGAATAATGCTTCTCACGCGCTCCTTTTTTAAATGAGTCGGTATGAAATGAAGTTAAACGAAAATGAACGTATTGAGGATTTGCGATCCAGAGGAAGTGAAAGTTTGGGTGGTAGAGGACTGAAAACAGTTTAGCAAACTGACTAGCTTTGCAAAGCGCCAGCAGGTGTTAAGTTTATATAAATCAACTCCGTCCTGACATCCGGATCCCTGCGTCGTATTTTATTCTGTATGACTTTGAAATGAATGTTTATATGTATATACGTATATGTGTCACGCGGAACCTTTGACAGCTGTATCCACAAAACTCATGGAAAAGCAGTAAATGATACTGACCTCTTTTCTGTAGGGTGACTGGTAAGCTCAATGCGAAATTCACTGTCCTAAAAACATTTTTTTTTTCCAGCCGGGAATGGATTGTTTTAAGCGCTTCGATGTCCCATGATCGCCTGTCTGTCTGTCTATCTTCCAGACTTCCTGGATGAACAGCCAGTCAGCCGCGTGCGCATATAGTGAAGTTCTCATAGACATAGGCCTATATTCACTCACGGAAATAAGTGCATGACATCTCAACACAGGAGTCTATGCAAAGCAATTTTTTCTTCACTCACCATTTTTGTCTTAATGAATTTTTAAGGGTGTTTTTTTAAGGGTGTTTTTTTAAGGGTGTTTAAATATTGTATTTGCCAGAAATTTACTATTTACCGTTAAAAATCATTAAATAAAATTTGCACCTTTAAAAAACTGTGTGTGTATTATATATATATATATATATATATATATATATATATATATATATATATATATATATATATATATATATATATATATGTCATAAAAATTTACGTATGTCAATATACGTCACACAAACTAAAATTCTGCATATAGGCTACTGAATTTAATCTATGAGTGTAAACAAACACTGTATATCACTTAACCAGTTGTAATCAAGTATGTTCTACATTATGAAGTCTAAAGCACTCCAAGGGAAAATCAATCGAGTGCAGAGCTAATCTATGGAGAGGCGAATAGTGACACCAGATACGATAAAGACGCTTTAAATTCACGCCGCAGCATATTACAAATATTAAAATACACCTGTAAGACAAACCAGTTGAGCTTACAAAACCACAATAAATATGAAACCCAAGGGAAAAACGGCCTTACCAAGCCAGCGAAGCTTTATCTTTAATCCAGGTCCAACTCCATAGAAGTCGGGTTAAAAGCAAATGTCTTCAGGCGAATGAGCAGTACAAATCCACCTTATTTCTCCTGTAGCCCTTGTAAGGTGGAATGTTGAGGGAAATAAACTTCCGAAGTCATTGTAATTGGCGTCTTGGTGCTCCTACACCTGAAAATGCATCAACCTGTTTTATTTTCAACAGACGTCATGTCTATCTCTCCCGTCAGTGTGATGATAAAACGTCCATACAGTTCGTGTTATGACATCCAGCATAAAGACTGTACTAAACCCCGCGCCACTGACAAAGACCCGACGAGCGTCTCTCGCTTTTAGAACCCCATCGTACCTGCTACAAGGTAACAGCGCTGACAAACGAGCTCGAGAGTCAACCCGCTTTTAAACTCAACGCCGCCCTCTGCCGGTTGAGTGAGGAACAAGTCATACAGACACAATAGAGATGACACATTTGCAGATTCCTGAAAAAGCGTATGATAGGATTATAAACTAGTGTGATGATAATTAGATCGAGGATTAAACGTAGATTACCTCCAATGGCCAGTTAATATAATATATTTCAATATTTCTGTGTACCATGTGTCTGACCAAGCAATGGTTTTGCTGAATCTTAATGTATTATTAAACACCTGTTATTCCAATCTGTGAATCTAATAGCTAACTAATCATCTAACAAATATATTTTATGATGATGTTATTATTATTATTATTAGTTGTAGTACAATTAGATGTTATTATTAGCTATTATTATTATTTTTTATGTCATTGTTGTTCTTCCCATTTTGTTGCACAGTGTGTTTCTTATTGTAATTTGTATCAAGTTTCTAATTTAGTTATTTACTATTATTTGTTCTCTAATGTCTTTTATTATTGATGTTGTTATTTTTTTAGCAGTGGCAGCAGTAGTTTGCCTGTTTTCTGCAACACAATCGAGAGATGCTGTTAGAAATCAGTTTTAAATATATTTCTTATACACATTTTTTACATTTTATAAATTAGTCAGTATCAATTATTTCACTTAATACATGCTCGTTCATGAGGAAAACATAACTGGCAATAATGATGATAAACAATTACAAAAACGTATGTGAATGCATGACGAATACATGAACTTTGCACAATGAATGGAACACAACCCTTTAAACTAGCTTGTGGGATGGAAATGAAAATCAACAATTCCTTTTACAGAAAAATAATGGCACTAAATTATAGATGAGCATGTTTTTTTTTCATATCTTTTCATAATGACATTAATACGCTTACCTGACCGAGATAATAGTGCATAACTGAAGAGCAGAAGTGTTTTGCCAGCAGACAACTTCAGAAAATATTCCTATTCCTTGAATGATAATAGCAACAATACATTTGAAACGCGGAGAGACTACTCTCTCTCTCTCTCTCTCTCTCTCTTACCATTTTCTTCTTTCCCTTATGTCATACTTGCGGACAAGCTGTTCAAACTACATTTCCCAGCATGCATTGCTGGAACATTTCCACCAATCAGATTCCTCGGCCTACCCTCCATTGAAAAAAGAGGCTCGAATCCAGACTGAAAACGTTGTCGTTGATGCAGTGTGATTGTTTACACACAAGCATTTCCTGCAATATTTTCTGTTTTTTTGAATATAATAAATGGCCTCGACTTTACTGTCACCCATGGTGGATTATTATAACGACGAGGAGGAGCTAGACAGTGTGGATGAAGATGAAGATCGCAGTTTCAGAGGAAGAGACTCGGAAGAAGGTGATAACGCACACTAATTTTAGTTAATTTACCTTTTAATCCCATTCACGTATGATTTATGGGTCGAAAGACATGTTTAATTTGTTATTGAGTCAACTGGCTGTAGTTTGGTAATGAAATACTGGCTCTGTGAAGAGTAAGCATGCAGAAAGTGTGTACATGTGTGTCGAGTTGTTTTGTTTATTTTAGAGCTCGCTGGCTTTTTGCAACCACGTATGCGTCATTAAATGTGTATAGTGATATTTGTAGGCCGAAGTGATGGCTGTTTAAGCATTTAACCGTGTTATGGTTATGCATTTTCTCATAGTTGTATGTTTTCTGTGCTATACAGCCTGATGATAATCAGTTAGCCGTTAGCACGCGTCAGGAAGCAACAATAATATGTAGGATGTTTTTGTTGTTGTTGTTTTCATTTTCATGCATACAGCCTCGAAGGCAGGTGCAGCAGAGGACTTACTTGATTTCAAAGTAACATGTTAATTTATGGTGACAAATGTGTGGTTGGAGATGCTTAAAGTTGACCTCCCCTCAGTTAGCTAGCCTCTAATGGTGTCATAAAACACATTAGAAATAAGAATTTAACGTTACATGCCATGATTTGTTTTCACTATCCACTCATATATATATTTCAATAGTTTAAATACGAGAAAATCTGGAATAATAAACAATTTGTTGGTTTTTACCAACTGTTTCAATATGTATCAAGTTCATCATGCAATTTTGAGAGAAGTACAGCATTCCCAAATATGATCCCTCACAAATATGATCGCAGATTACTTTAAATTTCATTTTTGAACTGTACTGTATATATCGTGCATGCTGTTATCATGGTTTCATATTAAATGTGCTTGTAGGGAACTTTTGTAAAAAAAATATTTTTTTACATATTTATTAAACCTGTCATTATGTCCTGACAGTAGAATATGAGACAGATAATCTGTGAAAAAATCAAGCCCCTCTGGCTTCTCCCAGTGGTGCTATTGCCATTTGCAGAAACTCCATCGCTCCCGGTAAAAAATAACCAATCAGAGCTGCGGTCCGTAACTTTGTTTGTGTTCAAAATGTAGAAAAATTGATATAATAAGCGAGTACACCATGAATCCATATTCCAAACCGTGTTTTTGGCTTGTCCTGATAACTAGGGTTCACCTATAATAAGTGTTTATATTCGGACTATTTTAGATTGCTTCGGGGATACCGCGGCGGAGTAACCCAGTACCTTTGTGATTCTTCATAGACATAAACAGAGAGAAGTAGTTCCGGCTACGATGTTCTTCCGCAAGACGCAAGCAGTTCTGTTTATTAACCGCTAGGGCGTCAAAAGTTCCCTACCGCAGCTTTAATTTAGAAACTACAAATCTCTCTTTTTGTGAATAATTTTTGTCCTTTTCAAACTTAATTGGTCAAATGGACAATTAAAATGAAGTAGTGAAATCAAAAAGTTTAAAGTGGTAAAATTTAAATTGCCCCCCTTCATACAGATATAGAAATGTTAAAGGAAATTTCACTGTTAAAAAACTTAATGTCAATATGTTAACTATCCTTAAACAATTTTGCAGAAATGTTTTTGATTCAAGCTCTTTGTAGGAAAATGTTATATTATCACTCAAAAGTTTGGGGTCAGTAAGATTTTCAAAAGAAGTATTTTATGCTCACCAAGTCTGCATTTATTTGATCAGAAATTCAGGAAAAAATACATTAAAATAATATGATGGCAAAGCTGAATTTTCATCATCATTACTCCAGTCTTTGTCACATGATTCTTCAGAAGTCACTCTAATATGCTTAATTTTGGTGTAGCCTACTAGAAACATTTATTATTATTATCAGTGTTCTGCTTCTTAATAGTTTAGTAAAAAGTGTGATGCACCTTTTTAGGGATTCTTTGAGTTCACAAGTACAAAGTAAAGTTTTTAATTAATTGATAAATGCATCTACATGAATGCAAGTGTCTTCATTAGGAGCTGATGATAGTTGTCTTTGCATTAGTGCTGAAATGTGGGCTTTGTTTATTGGTCATTTTAATTATCTTGCATCTATGATTAATATTGGTACTTCAGAATTATGTTGCTGCTATTCATAATGTGTATATATAATCCTACATTGCTCTGTTCATATTGTACATACAATCCCTACATTGCTTTCATATTTATATTCTGTATATACTCTGCTCAATATTATATATAACAACTCCACTGTACATTCTGTATATCATAGCTTTACTTACTCTGCACTTTTATGTATATAAAACACTATATTCTTGCACTTCTGGTTAGATGCTAACTGGATTTCATTAGCTCTGTACTTGTGCTCTGCACAATGACAATAAAGTTGAATCTAATCTAGTCTAATTTAGTTTTAGAACCAACTTGTGACAGTTCCCAGATAGCAGATAATATAATATAATATAATATAATATAATATAATATAATATAATATAATATAATATAATATAATATAATAATTCCTTTGGTAAGAAAAAGTCTGCAAACAACATGTAATATCTGGTTCAATTACCATAGAAAATGACATTGAGATACCATGTCTGCCCGCTAGATGGTGCTGTATATGTGCAGTTATCACTTCAATAAACTCTGGCCAGGTGGTTGGCATCAGTAGTTTGGTTGGGTCAAGTCCTGGTTTTGTGCAAGATAGTCAAGTTCTACCATAATTGTCATATCCTGTAGTGTATAATGTGTTGCTATATTGTTTGTTATTATTATAGACACGGAAGATGCCAGTGAAACAGATCTGGCCAAACATGATGAGGGTGATTATGTTGAAATCAAAGAACAGTAAGTACTTAATGACTAGCATTGATTCATGACGAGATACACAAATTGAGTATTCTTATTAAAATGAAATAAACTGCATTACAGTACTGGCTATGTCACACAAGTATATACAACTCACTGCCATTTTTTCTAAACTTAAAAAAAAACTGTTATTGTTTTTAATGAAGCACATATCTATTTAATATAAAGTTTTCAATCTATACTTTCTTTATTTCTTTCTTTCCTGTGAAAATCATGTGTATGACACATTTCTGCTATTATTTGCATACTATGAAATAAAACAGGATCATTTCTTTGAGATATTTAGTTTTCGTCTTGATTTCAGGATGTATCAGGACAAACTGGCATCCCTGAAAAGACAGCTCCAACAACTGCAAGAAGGTGACTGGAAGAACATTCATTCACTATTGAAATATATATATATAAAATAAATACTCAAGTAATTTTGTAGTCAAGCACTTTAATAATGAATGTCTAAATAAGTAAGGGTGCTGAAATTAAACTTACCTTTACTTACAAATGTACAAATATACAGTACAAATGTGGCTGTACATCATCAATTTCATAATAAGTAAAATAAAAACCTACACTTTTCTTTGGGGAAGAAAAGATACCTTAAAAATATAATAGAATTTGATTGTTGTTGTTATTGTTGTTGTTGTTTGAGAATAATGTCCTGGCTTTATGAATAGTGGTCTAAAAAGATGTTGTAGCCTAATAGTTGGCTGGGAAACAAAAGGCTGTTTAAATAATGTAATCTACCACCATTGTGCTCTTGATCAAGACAGATTATTCCAATGGGATTGTAACTTGTAGCAAGTGAACAATACATCTCTGTGGATTAAAAATGTAAAGTAAAAATTAGTATATTAGATCACCTATGCATTTCCACAGGCACGCTGCAGGAGTACCAGAAGAGAATGAAGAAGCTTGATCAGCAGTATAAAGAGAGACTGCGTAATGCTGGTACAGATGATTTATAGTAAAGCTCAATGTCACGGTTAATATTTTAATTATTAATGCTTCTCTCTTATTTGTGCTTGCTCTGATTTTTTCTGTTCTTCTCCTCCAATCTCTTTATCTTTTCAGACCTCTTTCTACAACTTGAGGTAAGCTGCAAATGATATATTTTATGCATCTGGATTTATGACTGCAGAAAGAAACAGCTATGACAGGTTAATTTTTGTTAAATGTCTTGTAGACAGAGCAGGTGGAGAGGAACTACATAAAAGAGAAGAAAGCAGCGGTGAACGAATTTGACGATAAGAAAGTGGAACTGAAGGAAAACCTTATTGCAGAGCTGGAAGAGAAGAAGAAGATGATCGAGAACGAGAAATTAACAATGGAGCTGACAGGAGGTAAGAAAGTGAAAAAGAGAGATCAGATAGAAAAATGAACCTGAGATAGTTTTTGTGCAAGCCTTTGTTAGTATTGCTGTTGCCGCGAAAAAGACTCTGTTCCTATAGCTGAACATTTAGCTATTCTCTTTTATGTAAAAAGAAAAAAAAAATCTTGAAGCAATTGTTCCCCCCAAAAATGAAATTCTGTCATCCTTTACTCTCTCATGCCATTCCACACCTGAATGAGTTTTTTTATTTTTCTGCAGAACACAATAAGAGAATATTTTTTCCAAGCAGTGAAAAAAGACTGAGGGACTATTAAGCATCAAAAAGACACAAAAGCTCCATGAAAGTGATAAAATGCTCCTGAGTTCATGAGAGAAGTAGCAATGTCCAATTCATAAATGCACCATTCTTTTGAGTTATTCTAATTTACAAAAGCAAACTGAATGATTTGTTAACAGATCCGATTGAACTGGTTCACAAGTTCAAAACACAGACTTTCTGATCCAGTCAGTGTGGTTAACTCACTGGAGAGGACAATCAGCAGTGAAAAAATACTTCCATTTTGATCACACAAAGCCATTGTGTGACTTCAGAAGAATTTAATTATACTTTTATTGAGTTGTTTTCATCATTTTTTAAAGTTGAAAGCCTCAGATGCCATTCATTACAATTCTCAAAGTTTGAGTTATTTATTTATTGATTTATTTTGTGCAAGATATTCCTTTAAACCCATAAACCTAGTTGGCTGTCTGTTCATTTATTTTAGATTCCATGGAGGTGAAACCTATTATGACCCGGAAGCTCCGGAGACGACCCAATGATCCTGTGCCCATTCCAGACAAACGGAGAAAGCCGGCACCTGATATCCTTCACATAACCGTAGAGACCGAGCACATGAAACACTGAAGCCACCAATAAATCACTTAAACGGGTCATCTTCTATCGTCTAGAAGATGACCCTTCTTCGTTATTTTATTTAATTCCCTGAAGTCCATTTCTAATGTTAGTCTTATTCTCTGGCAGTGCAGTTTTACAGGAAGATTTACCACCTCTCTCTTACCTTTAGTATTAAAGTGCCCCTATTATTCCATTTCGATGTAGCTGTATGTGAATGTAAACAATCTGCAAAGTTGTAAAGCCGAAAGTACATGGGAAATAAGTTTTTGTCTCCCAAAAAGAAAGAATTGACCCTGAACAGCTTAAGTGAGTCATCAGTATTCAAATCCCACTTCCTTAACAGCTACATGTCACGGGGAAACACATTTGCATAATGCCTGCTTGTGTTCTACAACTTGACCCCGGCCTCAAACACAGTAGCTTTTTCGTGTGGTTATTGGTTAACACTATGTCACAAAGATGCTCTGTCCTGCACTGTGAAAGTAAATTAATTTGATTTTCACTTCCCGAAATATGAGGCTACAAAGAATATGTGCTGTATGCAGTAGACCAATCTCAACAGACTGGGCCATCTGACCAATCAGAGCAGAGTAGAATCACAGAAAGGACGGGTTTAGAAAGACTGAATCTTATTACTGCTTCAAACGAGTCATTTGAGAATTGTTGGAGAGTGAGGTGATATTAAATGCATATTTTGAGAAAACAAAAGTGTTTCTGACCTTGCATGCATGTAAACCTATTGTAGGAGACTCCCAAAACAATATTAGAAACCTTTAAAATGGCATAATATGGGCACTTTAAAAAGCCTGTTACTGCTCCTGTACCTTTAAGACTTCATAATGTAAATTACCTCTATTTTCATAATCAGGTATCTTAACTATCCTCACCCCAGTTAAACTATTTACTCACTGATGAACAGATCCTGGAGGATCTAAGAACATTAAACAAGGTAAGGTTACGGCTCAGTTAAATTGCAATTGGCTTCATTTTTATGAATCCCCATAAAAGTCTAGCTAAGTACAAATTTCTCTGCCTCACAGATACCACATCAGAGTATGATTTTGCCTAATTTTCAATATGTCCCATTCTACAGCAATATCATTGTTAATCAAATTATAATACACTTGCATAATTAGTTGCAGGGTGTGAGATGAGAAAAAGTGTGATAGAAAAAGTTTCATCAAAATTTCCATTTCATCAAAAGCTGATGAACATGACTTGCATCTTGACTTTGAAGTTTATATATATATATATATATATATATATATATATATATAACCTTTCCTTAAAGCTCTCTAGTAGGTAATAAAAAAGTAAGATCCCCTGAAAATGTCATTATGTCAGTGATGCATGAGAAAATTCAGATGCTTCAAAACAAAAAATAAGATATAGAGAATATCTATTTCACTCTGACATACCACTGGATTTGCTGCCGATTAGTGTTTGACCAAGATATGAAGTTGTTTGTCCATGTCTGTCGTTTTTTTTATTTTTTATTTTATTTTACTGAATAAAATCAAAACAATCTTCTTTTTATGCTTCATTTCCTTTATAGCTTAAATCTCCGAAAAGACCAGGTATGGACGTTTTGTCTTTTAGAGGTGATTCCCCATATATTTTTACAGAAATTTCCTCTCAGTTTATTTTAGCCACAACGGCTTTAAAATAAATTGGAAATGAATTGAAAATGATTGTGTGATGTTTTCCAGCGTCCCCGTCTTCTCCAGAGCACCTCCCATCCACTCCAGTGGACACCCCATCCCAGCGTTATGAGGCACGGATAGAGGAGGGGAAACTCTACTATGATAAGAGATGGTAAGGTACTCTGTGTTCTACTGGGCTTTTCAAACATTATTAACCCCAGGTGAATGTAACTCTGAGTTATCATGCTTCACACAGTTCAGACTTCATTACACTATTCTGGTTTTAAGATTTCACACAATATATTTCTTAACTCTGACGTAACATGCTGTTTTGCATATTTATAAGGTTAGTGACTAAATAATATTGATTTAAGCAGATGATAACCAAGGGTAAAACATAGTGTGAAAAGCCCTGATGAAACATTGTTGAAATTAATGGTGTACTTACTGCTTGTACCAGTTGACCCTATGATTCTTGCAAGACCCTAAAGCCTCCAAAAAATCTCTGGTATCATTCTCTGGTATTTATACTGTCCACAAGATGGAGCATTTGGTCTTCGGACTTTAAATTATAACATATTATAGTTTACATAAAGGACAAAGTCACTTCACAGAGCTGGACTGAACTGATGCTATCTATCTATCTATCTATCTATCTATCTATCTATCTATCTATCTATCTATCTATCTATCTATCTATCTATCTATCTATCTATCTATCTATCTATCTATCTGTCTGTCTATCTGTCTATCTATCTATCGATAATATTGTAGATGATGATTGCAGCATTAAAGTAACATGGCATGTAGAAGAGGTTATTTAAGGAATATTTGAAGCTTGTTGCTTTCAGATTTTTTTATTGTATTTGGGCTTTAATAAGGCACTATCTTTAAAATCTTTAAAATCTCAGTTACTACTGCTGTTATTTCATTAGTTATGTACTTAAGGTTGTGTATGTGATGTATTTGCAAGGGGTAGTTTCCTTGAGGCAACATCTGTGCCAGGATTCAGGTCATGCATTGCTGACATGGTATTTACCGTCGTCTGTGTTGTGATATTTAATAATGCAAACATCATGGGCATGGGGATCCACATATTCTGGCATGCAATACTCTGTACAGACTATATAAATCTTTATTTCATTGTTTGTGTGATCAAAGTGCACAGGAAGCTTGTGGTTTAGGATGGGGTCTGAAGATTACTTTGCCTTGTGCATTTGTGACATTAAACATCATGAATGCCTCTGGATTTTTATGAGTGTCAGGATGCATTTATCCAGTCGTGCCCTTTAGACAGTGGGCTGCCATAGCTTTCAGCAATGCAATCCAACCGGAATATTTCTGTGCAGACGAGGAGAGCGTAAGTGGAGGAGGAAATGTGGTCTAGGGTGATACCGCAGGCATTAAATGTATAATGTTGCATGTATATTAAATGCAGTTTTATTCTGCTTTTTTAATGATGAGTGGAGAGGTTTAGTTATGCTGCAATCTGAATTTTTCCAGAGGATGTTTATGTGAGAAGGTTGAAGCCACAGGCTGCTTTTGCTCTCTCTTTGCACTGCGTTTTAAGAGATGACAAGCTCTCCCTCTCTAATTAGTGGCATTTGCTAAGGCAACCGTCACTGTTACTATTGCTTTTATGCCACAGCAAAATAAATCAAACTTTACTTGACTTGTAAAAGTGAGCTTGCAGTCTGTATTCAATGTTATGTAACAAAAATATTACAATTTATTAAGTTTAAGTTGTCCTCCTCAGCGGGTTGCATGCCAGAAACAAACATACAGTATGAAAGGTCTGATTCACAAACAAGCGACTCTTGATAAGCAGTTCTTTTAGGGCTCCACAATTAATTGAGTTTCTAATCGCAATTACAATTATGGATGGCACAATAACATAATTGTTCAAAGTGGCGATTAATCGTTCAAATTAGTAAAGTACACTTATGTTATTCTGTGTGCTTTATTCTCTTTTCTACGTATTTTAGTTTTAGTATAACAGCTTTCATCTTATTAATAATGTAATTAATAATCGCAATTACAATTTCAAGGGACTGATCAACAATTATGATTTCTGTCATAATGGTGCAGCCCTAAGTTCTTTCCTCATTTCTGAATCTACTGTATGCCATTGCTGCATATTTTTCATAGTAAATGATGGTAAAAGAAATTGTTTTACCTGAATTGTGAATGTAGTTTCAGTTCTGTATTGAGGTATTCTAGTGTAGTGTAATGAGGTTAAATGGAGAAATAATGCTAAAAAAAAACTATTTCCATTGATATCACGGGCTGCAGCATAGAAGCACACACAAACTCATAAAAAAAAGAAGATATGTCCCTTTTTCAGGATGCTGCATTGTAAAGGTAATTTTGTGTAATCCAAATAAGCTGTACTACGTGTCTTTATTACAAAAGATTTAAAAAAAAAAAATGTATTCACACTTCACACCCAGGGTTCCTGATCACCTGCATGAACATGCCATAGTCCTGCTGCAGGGAGGCATGAGGACTGCAAATGTGGCCGGAGCAATAAGCTGCACTGTCTGTAATGTAAGAGGCCTAAGACACTGCTACAGGGAGACAGGAAGGACAGCTGATCGTCCTTGCATTGGCAAACCATGTGTCTGCCCAGAACTGTCTGTGAACTGCCTTTGTGGAATAGTGGGGGAACCTCTCTGGTGGCTACACTGATTCATTTGTTCACTGCAATTTTTGATACACAGGGACTCATTATTAAATTTTTGTTTGTTAAATGCCTGTTTAAAATGTTAAAAATTTGTTGACATTTTTTTGTTAATAGTTGTTTCCATGTACAACATTTCTGATACATCTCTGAATACTTCAGCTCAGTGCTCAGTCTCCTCATCTAGAACCAGAGAATCCTATAATATCAATGCAGGCAAAAGAAAGCTGACATATAGGCCAGAAGAGCTTTTTTGACATAAAAATTAAAAATCAAAAACCAAAACATGTGTGTGAAATGGTTATTTTTAGTAAATCAAAAATATGCAGCGTGATCAGTGTAACCTGGTTTCCAAAAAAACTGATTTTGGTGAATAGGTTAAAAAAGGCGAGTTGCTAGTCTAAATCAGTCTGAAACACTGCCCTATATAATTTACATAATTTGTAAGGAAAGAATTGCATTTTCGTTTTATGTAGGCAAAATAGACATTATAACTAAAACATAGACACATTCAGAATTGAACTAAATATTCAAATAAATAGTATTTCAAAAAATATGACTTGTGTGGGCATATATGTACTAGAACTTTATTGTTGGTTGAAGGTGGTATAATTTACCAAATGATAACCGTAAAATTTAACTTGGTTACAGGATATCTATGTTATTCTCTTGTTTGGAAAAATAAGTGAACTTCTACATTTAGGAGCTGGTATTGATACCTTGAGCAGAAATAATTGTATTTTAGGCATGTATAATTGCATATCAGTTGTTTATATTCTTTCATGAGGGTGAGAAAATTATTGCAGAATTATAATTATTGGTAAATCCTTTAACCTAAATATTGCATTTTTAGTGGCGATGTGTGAGGAGATAAGCTCACATACAGTGCCTGACTGAAAACATGCCACTAAAGGGAATTTTCTGTAATGGTCTCTCAGTCTAGAGGATCTTAAATGACTAATGCGGGTATTGTTTCAGGTACCATAAAAGTCACACAATCTATCTGGAGTCCAAGGAGAACACCAAGATCAGCTGTGTCATCAGCTCTGTGGGGACCAATGAGGTTTGTGTCTGATTCTCTCCTCTGATTGGTGCTAAACAAATGACTGTGCTCTTCAAACTAATGACCTGCTCAGAGGGGGAATAAACAGCAGGTTATTGAGATCAGCCCAAGTGCATCAGCTTTGGAAGGGCCAGAAGAGGAAAATTCTCATTTAGTTGCACTCATTTATTGTAATCTGCATCCATATCAAATTGTACGAGGATGTCTTTCCAATAGCTTTTGTCTCATTTGCATCCTTTTAATGCCAGCATCAATAACACACTGCATAGATCTGGGCTTTTACTTGCTGAGCCAGTGGCTTTGGAGTACAAATCACTGTTTGGGATTCATTTGGATGCTGGAAGAAGTCGGTACAGGATAAACACTGAAGTGCTTTGTCTTGGATTTCGATTCTCTTGCAGATCTGGGTGAGAAAGACAAGCGACAGTACAAAGATGAGGATCTATTTAGGGCAGCTGCAACGAGGGGCCTTCATCATTAGACGCCGGTCAGCTGCATAGACGTCACTCTTCCTCATCTTCTTCTCTTTCCTGTGTGTGTGTGTGTGTGTGTTTTTAAACAAACATTTTAAAACTCTTCCTGTTTTACGAACACATCTACTACACATTGAAGCATGATATTTCTTCCTGTCTCTCATCTTATTTTGCTATCACTCTCTCACATATGATATAGATATTGCCAAAGTATATCATGAAATGTCTAACGTTTATCTTTATTTTTGCATTTTCTTTCTGTATGAACTTTGCATTGTACATGTAATGCAGTCACAACGTCTGAGGTAATGTTTAACCTTTTACTGTTTTATTTCAAAGAGCTCTCCACGATGAAGCGAGTAGACAACAATACATTTTGGCGCTATATTGTATTACCAGTAAGGCATTTTCAACTGTTATTTTGTTGTTGTTTTTTTTTTTTTTTTGTATATGTAATGCCATAATCTGTTCTCTCCATGCACTTGAAAGTGTAGAGTTTCTAATTACTTTGCGAGTTTTAATTTTGTATTAAGTCGAATTTTAAATAAATTTGGCTCATACAGTACAAAACAACATTTATTTCTTCAGAATAGTTTTCTTCTTCTTCCCTTTAACAATACTGTAAGTTGACTCGTTTTTAATGCCCTTATACATGCATGTATAATGAGAAGCATTCATTTGCATTCGTATTTATGTTCCTGGCAGAAGATTTCTTTTTTTTATATAACAACTAAATTTCAGCAGGTTGCTAAGATGTTCATAGTGCCTAAATATACCAACTTCTCAAGATTTTTATTATTTTGGGAATGCATACTGTTAAATTTTTATTGTAACATTGATTAAAGAAATAGTTCACCCAAAAATGCAAATTCCAGAATTAAGATACTTTTAATAATATTATAATATTGCTTTCTGAAGTGAACAGTTTATCTCATCTGAAATATATTTGCACAGATCAAGCACCATTTAGCAAAAACAATCCAAACAGTTCGAAACGGATACATTTTAATGAGAAGACAACAGGGGATGGAAGCTCCACTGAGGAAGCTTTATTATGGATTGTGGACTAGTATTTTAGCTGGAAGTGAGTGTTTAAAGTTAAAACTCTTTTAAATGGGGGTTGTTTCTTACAAATTTTTATTTTTGGGTGAACTGTTCCTTCATTTCATGGGAGGCCATTTCTCATTTGCATATACAGTAATTGAAATTGTTTAAACATTGTTGAATGCCCAACTGTTGCTTCAAATGGCCAATTTTTCATGAAAATTGATGCCTTAAGGTCACTTACTATCATTGGCAGTGTAAATAGAAAATGTTTGTTCGCTTTCATACAGATGATCTTAGCAGAAGATTTATTACCAAGGCAAGTTACAGGAAGATGTTACAATTACAACAGGTTTACTGCAATTACTTCTGATGTCCTGTCATTTTCCTGGCATATTGTTTTGTTGTTGTTGTTTTTTACATTTCCTCTATAAAAGACAGCCGATTCTCCGGTACAAAACTCAATTCCTTCCCATTTTGGATACTGAAAGACTAAATCTCTTGTTCATCTTTTCAGCCGTTAAGTCCATTTTAAAGTATTTTTTTATTTTTCAGCAAATAGTCCTTGTTGTCAACTCATTTCACGTTTTCAGAGTTGTATAAAGCATCTTGCATTATTACCTCTCTTTCCTGTCAGAAACCCTTGACATCTTGTTGCTCGTGGTAAAACTTTACTTGTTTAACAGCACTTGAGTAAATTATCACCTTTGTTGTTATAACATGCAAATTGGCAGCAACATGGTGTATGTAGTAGTTCTGATAGATCTAATTTATTACATACTATGAACTGAAATCCCATTCATTTTCTCCATGGGATTTTTCCATGATTTTTAACCTCTTTAAAGACAGACCTACTGTGAGCTACAATATTATTAATCAATGGTATCGGCTTTTGTTGACGCCATCTGCATTATTTACTTATTTAACAGCGACATTTCTGGTAAAAAGCTACATTACCTATGATTCTGCAAAGTAATCTCCACCAATCAGAGAACTGAAGCAAACTGCACAACTGCTCACTCCCACTGCAAGAGTCCGTCTCCATATGCCTTGAAACTACTGAAATCTTAAATACTACTTAAATGCTTATTGGGACTATAGTTATTTCCCTCATTTTCCCCAATTTTTGCTTTTTGCTTCAAATCAAAGTTATGATTCATGTTGTAGCTGGTTGGCTTGTTCATGGCTTAAAAGTCTTCAGCAAAGAATTTTTTTTTTTTTTTTTTTAAATCTTCCTATGGGAAAAAATGAAAGAAAAAAACTTTTAAAATCAAGGCTGCTAAAAAAAAAATGTCCAATCTGTTGTGCTCTATTTAATATATGTGACCCTGAACCACAAAACCAGTCTTGAGTGTCAATTTTTTGCTAAATAAATAAGCTTTCCTTTGATGTATGGTTTATTAGGATCGGAATCGAAAATCGAAATACTGGGAAAATCGACCTTTGAAGTTGTCCAAATGAATTCTTAGCCATGCATATTACTAATCAAAAATTAAGTTTTGATATATTTACGATTGGAAATTTACAAAATAACTTCATGGAACAGGATCTTTAATTAATATCCTAATGATTTTTGGTTATTGCTAAAAATATACCCCAATGACTTACGACTGATTTTGTGGTTCAGGGTCACATATGTTACATTTAAGAATGAGTCATGTAAATGCAGACGCAAGCACTTGGGCAATGCTCAGTCCGGTTAAAAATACTTGACTTGCAGTGGCAAACCTCATTTTAAAGGCCTCTGACATTTAACACGATATGTTATTATTCAGGCAAGTCTTTCTGCTCTTTTAAAACACTTGTCTTTTCCACGCTGTGACAGTCTAACAGCAAAAGTAGCACATTTCATGTGAAATGTGAAACTGCACCATTAAAAATATCACATGGATTGCTTCTCATTTTTACCCTCATATATTACATTTTCATAAGAAATAAAATACAGTGAACATATCTAAATTCCTTGTTGAAAACACGTTATTCATTATTGAATGGTCTCTGTGAAAATGGGAATCCACAAAAACTAATTTTGTCTCTTTTTTGCATTTAAATAGACAGTTCCTCCAGGGCCAATCAGCATGAAATAAATCACCAGTCAAATCGATGATGCCTAATTACAGGAATCAATATTAGTAAGGGTCTGCAAGGGTTGCATTAGATGAAAATGCATTTTAATGACCAAGTGAATGTTTGCAATAAATACTCGCCATTTATTCCCTAGAAATAGTCTTTAACCTCTTATTATTTGGTCTTGGGAAAAGGATTTCATTTAGGCTTTTCTGCTCTGAACAGTTAATGTGCATTATTAGTGCGAGCAGTGCTAGTCTATAAATCGCTTCAGCTCTCACTGCGGTGGGTTTAACATAAGGGTTCTCTGGACACCAGCTCTGCTTCAGCTTCTCCGTTTCAATGTCGTTTTCTGTCTGAATCAGTTTTTACGCTGTCCTGGGTAGCAGACGCTGCAAATCTGTTGCCGCCCATGGGACGCCTGGCTGGTTGAAGTTTGGCCCCTGGGCTGCTCTGGTTTGTTAAGGGGAATATGGGTTTGATATGTGCCCCAGGTCGCTCTGCATGTTTCTATTTCCTCCTGCTTTATCTGTGAAATGCAGACCTGGTTAAAGTTGTAGAAGAAGTAGTACGTTATGAAGTTTCTACTTTACTTGCATGAGTGCCATCTGAAGGTTTATGTTCTGTTTAATGGTGTAGTTCACCCAAAAATGCAAATTCTGACATCTCATGTAGCCTGAAACTTTTTCTTTTCTTTCTTCTACTCTTTCACATGCAAACAAAGCAAATAAGCACCGATATATTATACAATAATTTTTTTAAAGCCATAATTGTGAGTAACAAAACCCGGGGGTGTGTATGTGTAAATTTAGTAGGCTAAATCACTTGCTCACCAATGGATCCTCTACAGTGAATTGGTGCCGTCCTTCTATCTTTTAGGTTTTTGTAACTTCAAACCATTGCTTCTAAGATGCGAGTCCTCTATCTATTATATTCATTTCTCCAGGGGAAAAAAGTAATCTGGTCTTAATCGGGAGAGAAATGTGAACAGATCAAGCACCGTTTACAAGTGAAAACTGTCCAGAACAGTTCTAAACAAATATTTCTGTGTATTTTGATGTGAGAAGACAACAGTGGATTGACTTTTTCACTGAAGGAAGTATAATGGATTATGGACTGGTTTTATTGCATATTAAAGTTTGAACACCTTAATGATGAATGTTTTTTTTACACAGCTTTTTAATTCACAAGGTGTTAATTGATGGACTGGAGTCATGTGGATTATTTGTGGATTATTGTGATGTTTTTATCAACTCTCATTCTGACGGCACCCATCCACTGCAGAGGATCCATTGCTGAGGAAGTGATGTAATGTTATTTTCTCTAAATGTTCCACTCTGCACATGACATAACTAGTGGAATCACACACCCTCTTTTGTCTGTATAATCTTTTCCCTCATTTTCATTCAAATTTGCATTGTGGTGTTCAGAACTTTTTTCATCTGCTACAAGTTGTGACTGTGAAAATCTATTTGTTTTTCATGGCCTTCCTTTTCACATCTCTCTGATTTACATACTGTATCTCTGGCTATGTCTTGTACTCTTTGCACGCTGATGCTTAACAGCTGCTACATGAATATGTAATATTTCACACATGTCTGTTTCTTAAGGGAAAATTAGAGCTGTAGTGGGAATTATGGCTTAATTATGTGTTATTAGTCTGGGTCAATACCTGCACGAGAGAAAAATAGTCTTTGATTTTTTTTTTCTGATGGGCTGTTTTGTTGTGTTTCCCTGGTGTCTGGTGCCAAATCTAAACAATTTTTTTTTTTTAAATGCAATCAAGATCTAAAAAAAAATAATGGAACTTTTAAAGCTAGAGAAACAGCTTCAATTTCAATAGTAAATAACAAATGTTGAATAGTTTCCATTATTTGGAGTTTTCTATAGAGAGAAAGAATAAAGGATGCCAGATGAATTGCTCTTTGCTTGTTGGGGTGGGTCTGTTCCGGTCAGGAGGTTCTGCAGAGCTGCTGTAGAGGGAACGGATGGCATCACAATAGATCGATAAAGCGAAGTGTATTCCACGTGAGAGAGTGCAGCAGGGCTCGAGCACAGCGGTGGATGTTGCATTTGTTGCTTTTGCGCGCTCTACAACCCAGTGATTAATCGATCATCCCTGTTCTCTATAGCCCCCGTCTGATTACTGCCAGAGAACAGCGATCGTCAGAGAACTGCTCTTTTATTGTGAGGGAACAGATGGAGGGATGATTCAAAATAAACATCTCGCAGGAGTCAGAAGTTCACTACTTGACAACATGACAAAGACATTTCAAATTTGATTGTGTGAGTGGGTTGATAGTGTGGAAAGAGGTGGCTGTGTTCCAGAATCAAGTGGGCTGCTTTCTTACACAGCATTTTAAAGGTAAAAAACAAGATGTTTTTTGTCCATACTATTAAAGTCAGTGGGCTCTGAAACACACTGGTCCATACTGACTTTCATTGTATAGACAAATAAAGAAAAAGCACTGAAATGTTTGAAGAGAACTTATTTTGTTTCACGAAAGAAAGAAAGTCATACAGGTTTAGAACAACATCAAGGATAGTAAATGGTGACAGGATATTAATTTTGGGATCAACTCACCACATGAGTGTTGCATTTTTGTGTGACTGTTTAAAGTGTTTCCGTAAATCAACTCAAAACTTTCAATCACTCTTATTTGGAATTTTCATGTACAATTTTTCCATATACAACCATGTAACATTTTAAACTGCAACAAGATAAAAAAGAGGAAAGTGACAGTAAAGATCACAAATATTCCTCTAGGCTAGATCACACAAGATTTCTATCTCAAATTTGGATGAAATTTGTATTCTTCAAAACATCAGTTTCTACAAAATATTAAGCAGCATTGATGATAATGTAAATCATACATTAGAATCCACACATTAGAATGATTTCTGAAGAATCATGTGACACTGAAGACAGGGTGATGATGCTGAAAATTTCGACATTGTATCATAGGAACAAATTCGATTTTAAAATATATTAACATAGAAAGTTGTTATTATATTTCATAGTATTACTGTTTATACTGTATTTTTAACAAAATAAATTCAGCCTTGTTGAGCATAAAAGACTTCTTTAAAGACATTTTTAAAAAATCTTACCCACCCCAAATTTTTTTACATTAAACTATATTAAAATTATTATATTAATATATAAATAAATTGTGCCTTTTTAAGTATTTAAGTTACAGTATATTCCCCTGTCTACTGGTTTGGTTTAAAATTATAAATATATAAATGTTTTAACTTTATTTTTACTGTTTTAGTTGTTCAGTCAAATGTCTTGAATCCACGTGCTACAATGGCTGTTCCAACACTATCTCACGACCAATTTGTACGTATTTTACGAGGTGGCTTATTCGTAAGAATTTGTACAACCTCACTCGTACGATTTTATACGATTTGTCTAAACCTCAGTGACGGTTAGGTTTAGGGGCGGGGTTAGGTGTAGGTCATTCGTATAAATTCATACGAATTGTGCAACTCGTAAAATACGTACGATTTGGCGTATCGTATGAATTTGTATGAGTGTGGTCGTACGAATTCGTATGAATAAGCCACCTTGTGAAAAATGTACGAATTGTTCCCTTGAAATCATGGTTTATCTGACTATAAAATATCTTGCTATTTCAGAGCAAATACACCAAGTTATAGAGAGTTACTGTATACCAAGTACTTTCATAAGGCTGAAAAATATTGAGTTTTTTTTTTTTTTTTAGACTAATGGAATGTTACATAATATGCAGCAAATGTACATTGATTGTGATATGCGTCTGGTTGAGTCTGATTCCTCTCAAGGTTTCTCTCCCCCTTCACCTTAACACCTTCTTGTCTCAACTGTCTTGGGCTCTTTGCTTTTTTTTTTTTTTTTTTGTTATTTGTTTGTGTGTGTGTGTGTTTGTACAGGTGCTTTGAAACAATATGTGTTCTGAAAGCTACATAAAAATAAAATTAACTTAACTTGATGGTATCTCCCAACCTCACTGCCTACCTAGATAGCATTTCAGCTATCATACGCACTAAGATGACATTATATAATGCTACATGTTGCATTCCATAACTTGAAGTATGAAGGTATAGAGGAGTAAAAAATGAAAGAGAGAAAGAAAGTGATGAAAATAACGCTGTGCTTTACGCAAATCTGACCATAAGCATCTGTGTTTTAATGGCTGCTTTCATTCACTGTCCTCTGCGTTTTATATGGCTCATGACACACTGTGAATGTCATCAGTTTTCCTCTTTCTCACTCCTTACAGAAACGCACACCCCACTCTTAATGGAAAGACATGCCGTGTAACACAGTGGAGTGTGTGACTTTTCTTCCCGCTGCTATGGACACGCCATTTTGTCTCTCATTCCCTTTATTAAAACTGAGCTCAAAATTACCACCAATTAGTGTTGCTGTGACAACGCCGTGCTTATTTTCTCTCCTTTCTCAAGTGTGATGCTGAAACATTTGGCTCTCAAAATGATTTTTTTTTTAATAAAGAAAAGTCAACCAAGTTACATATTCTGTACATAAATTACATTCTTAAAAATATTCCCAGCATGTTAATGTTTTCTGCACTACCTTTCCAGTGTTTGGGGTCAGCAAGATAATTTTAATGTTTTTTGGGAGAAGACTCATGCTCATGGCTGCGTTTATTTGATCAAAATATGCTAAACAAAACAAAAAAATGGTATAAATGTAAAATATTATTACAATTTTAAATAATTGTTATATATATATATATATATATATATATATATATATATTTATTCAGGATTATTTAATGAATATAAAGTTCTTTAATATTCCCACAAACTGTGACCATCTTTAGGGGGTATGTTGTCACAAAAGGTCAGTGTGTTTCAAATAAAGTTTCTGTGTTTCTTTTTTGTATAAGTAATCAAGATATTTTAAAGGGGCAATCGGATGCCCATTTTCCACAAGTAGATATGATTCTTGTAAGAATAAGTCCGTAACATAATTTGGTTAAATTTTCTCAATGGTAGTGAAAAACAACAGCCTTTTTACCTTGTCAAAAACAGCCCTTTTCAGAGCAAGTCGTTTTGTAGCATTTTCCTTTAAATGTTAATGAGCTCTGCTGACCCCGCCCCTCTCTTCCGAGGCTCCCTCTGAGGGGCTGTTTACTTTAACCGCATTAATCTTGAAACTTGCTTATTAGCACATTATTAGGAAAGGCGATTTGCAAATATTCATTAAAAAACCTTTTACTCCTTCTGTTGGTGAAGCTGGTCATGAATTATTCACGTGAACATAGACACATTCATGTAGATGAGGTCGCATTCCCTTCAAAAACAAACGTAATCCTCTTCAGCAGATCAGATGTTGGGAGTAAAGGACGACTTCTATATTCATTATTACATCCAACTACAGAACACCTCAATCACTTAGGAGACATTCTTGTCTACATCTACTCCAGCGATGAAACAATGGTGGACTAATGACAGCTCACTCAGGGCGGGTCTAAGGTAAGACGCCAGTCCAGTCTGTGCTGAAACACCACTGTCAATCAAACTGTCATGGGAGGGGACTGTCTGTGTGACGTCACAAAGATAGGCATCTGAGATCGGCTTGATTTGAGAAAGAGGAAATTATTTAACGACATAAAAAAAATAAAACACTAGATGGATCTTTTTCATTGTAGGGTTTCATTTCAGTCCAAACCACCTGTAAAAGTGCATGTAGCATCCGATGACCCCTATAAAATAAATGGATTTATGTATTTTTGTTTGTAATTTAGATTTTGGAGCCTCATACAGTTAAGCGAGTGGAATTCATTGTCTTAAATATGGGCCTACCACTGTCGTAATTATAGTGAACTGCTGTCTACGTGCATTTGTTGCTGCAGTAAAGCAATCCGTTTTTTTGTTTGTTTGTTTTTTGTTTTTTTTGCATGGAGTTTCGTATCTGCTCACCAAACTTACTCTGCATCCAAATGTTCACATTATCCATTCTAAATAGTATGTAAGATTGGAATAAGAGTGTCCCAACACCTAGTATGTTGAAAAGAGGATGCCAAAATATTTATTTAATCTTATCTGTATTACAGCATATTTCTTGTGTAACAACAATGTGAACTTTTATAAAAATCCATTTGGCCATTAACTTTAAAATGTAGCATTATGTAAAACAATATGAGCAGAATTTTTCTGCATAAAGACCCACGGCTGGCAGATCAACGTGCTACTTCATTTCTTTCCAAAACGGTAGGAAGTTAAATGAAATGAAATGTGGAGGATGTTAAATGTGACAAGATGATTGACAGGCCAGTTTACAGTGACAGGGTGCGTGTAACTGTGCGATAGAGCGGTATGATGTCCCAAAGCATGCCTACTCTTCTACTACACGCACTCAAAAGTATGTACTTCTTCACTAAAAGAGTACATACTTAACGGGTGTAGTAAAAGAAGGCATATTGGGATGCAGCATTCTATACACCCAGAACAGATGTCTGGTGTGAAGCAGGGGCGGGTCTACGTGGTGGCCAGATTCGATTGGCCACCCCAGCGGCCCCCCCTATAAGATGTCTTGTGATTGGTTCATTTTATGGCAAATCAGTCTATAGACTCTACTGAAGTTCGGGATTCAAAGAAGTGCAGCGTCTTCAGAGAAACAACGCTCGTCGCGATCTTGGACTTAATTAATTAATTCTTGTCCTGGGTCTTCAGTCTGTGATTAACTCACCTCGTGTCTGACAAGTCTTCGGGTTCAAATCATTCCTTAATCACGTGACAGACCCATGCGCTATTTCTGACATTTCTGTCACTGTGTTTTTGTTACTGTTTCTTGAGGATCTGTGGTGTTATTATTTTATAAATAAATAAAACCTTTTAATAAATAAAATATTGATTAATTTGTCTTTTTGACTGTCTATCAGTAAATAAACACTAGGCTATATAATAATCTAATAATCTAATAAAGTATTTATAGCCTAGTTTAATTTTTAATCAATTTTTAATAATATATGTATAAGATGCTTGCTCAAAAAGGACATAATGACATAAATTAAAAGCAAACAACATTTTGAATCCTAAACAAGTAACAGTACAGTTCTATAGTCTAATCTGAAGGGTGAACTCAAAAGATATAAATCATACAACACGGTCATTTTTGAAGATAGAATCCACTGTAAAAAAAAAAAAAAAAAAAAAACAATCAAAGTGATGTCGCCGTCATAGAGACGACTTGTTCTTCCCTAGTCACATTAAAGATTCGTCGTTCAAGAACGACACATCACAAGACACCAAACAAAGAGCTGGTAGGTAACCTTTATGTATGGTTTAAAATGTTTGTATGGTTTTCTCAGATCAATGTTTTTACCCCGTCAGGCTCTGCTCGCGTTGGTCGTGGTTGATTTCAATCGAACGTTCAGTCAACGTTTAATAAAACACAATAAAAGTAAAATACGATGGGGGGCTATCAAACAATAAACATGTCATGTTGATTTGCATATTTTGTATCAGTTTATTTTGTGACAGTGACCACATATAGCAAGATTGCACCAAATGACAATATGCACAGAATGTTCCATAATAATATTTGTCTGGTGACACGTTACTTGTTAATGCATGAGAGTAAGCCAGTTAGAGAGTCAGTTAAATTGTCAGGCCTAACTTAACCATTTACACATGAAATGTTGTGGATGCATTCTGTGCATTTCATTTACAATTTGAATTTTTTTTTTGAGATTGAGAAAAACAGACACACATAAGTGTTTCTTTTGAAGGCAGGGAAGAGAGCAGTGGCAAGCCATGAAAAGAAGTAAAGATATAGGGAGTTTCTTTCAATGAAAAAAAAAATATATATATGTATTCTCAAATTTAACTTAATGGATATATACAGGGATGACAAAAACTAAAGTAATCAAAAATGTGCGGGGGGGGGGGGGGGGGGGGGGGCAGTGGCGGCCACCCCATTAGGAGGCAGTGCCCCAGCATGGCCCCCCCACTGAAAATGCTCTAGACACGCCCCTGGTGTGAAGCCTGAGAAAGAAACAGAAGCAGGTCATCTATTAGAAGTCAGTGTACAATCAGAATGATTCTGAAACTCATATTTTAGGGAAAACCATACACGCTGTTGCTTTAAAGTACTTTGAGGAATATTCACTGGATTAAAAGTGAAAGAACTATGCAAATTTTTTGAAGACAGCATTTCAAAAATAAATCTGGTGTATTTTTTTTTTTCAGGAGATCACTGCATGAATGCAAAATTCATTTTCAACATCACACCCAGGGAAAGAGAACAAAGAACTGAGGGTATTTTTATGTGTTTGTTAAACAATGTGACTCAGAGACAAAAGGAGAGAGTGCAGAGATGTTCAGAGAACTGGACCCTTAACACACACACACACACATGTTGGTATATGTGGTTTATGGGGACTCCCCATAGGCGTAATGGGTTTTATTCTGTACAAACTGTATTTTCTATTGCCCTACCCCAACCCTACACCTAAACCTAACCCTCACAGGAAAATTTGTGCATTTTTGGATTTTCAAAATAACTAATTCTGTATGATTTATAAGCGTTTTGAATTACGGGGACACTAAAAATGTCCTCATAAACCACCTCCTCGTTGTAATACCTGTGTCATACCTATGTCATTATACAAATTTGTGTCCTCGTTAACCACATAAACAAGCTCACACACACACACACACACACACAAACACACACATACAGATGAGAGAGAGAGAATATAAAGTTTTCAACACTTCTCCATGGCGAATCTATCATAAACTGTTCCACTTTTACATAATTTACCATTATTATAATGCATCTGATATCTCAAATGAAAACTGCTGGTATGTAGTGATTTATGAAATTAGCACAGCACTTGTGCAGACCCCCCACTTCAGAAAGCCTAGAGGCAATTTAAGACAACAGTGTGGGGCTAACTGTTTTACTTAGAAGCATTAGAAACCACACTGATAAAACTTAACTACAACACAGCAAAAAATGGTCAAAATTAGAGATTATAACAGATACGATATCTTTCATTGTGAATATAATGTCATGATTAGGCATTCTTTCATCTTAATGATGGTCACTAAAAGTAACTGCAGAATAAATTGACTTCTATGAAATTTAAATTACATTTATATTCGTACATGTTGCATATTGTAATTGTTTAATAGATGCACATTATTTCCCAATTAAATAATCTGTCCTGAAGACAACAGAAAAGAATGATGGTGACAAGACAGTCAAAAGGTTATTCTGATAAAAACAACAACAACAACAACAAAAACAAGGCAGGTCTGGATTACTAAACAGATTACTTACAGATTGACATTTTTGGTTGTGCATGATAAAATGACATGCTAGAGACATTTTTTTATTATTATTGAAGCAGCACACTTTAATAAAAAAATTTCTCTAGCATGTCATTTTATCATGCACAACCAAAAATGTCAATCTGCTTCTGTATTCATCTTAGTTCTGTCAATTCTGTCATCTTTTACTCACCTTTGTCTTGTGGTCAAATCTTTCAAACTGTTCTGATTTTAAGTATTATATATATATATACAGTATTGTTCAAAATAATAGCAGTACAATGTGACTAACCAGAATAATCAAGGTTTTTCGTATATTTTTTTATTGCTACGTGGCAAACAAGTTACCAGTAGGTTCAGTAGATTCTCAGAAAACAAATGAGACCCAGCATTCATGATATGCACGCTCTTAAGGCTGTGCAATTGGGCAATTAGTTGAATTAGTTGAAAGGGGTGTGTTCAAAAAAATAGCAGTGTGGCATTCAATCACTGAGGTCATCAATTTTGTGAAGAAACAGGTGTGAATCAGGTGGCCCCTATTTAAGGATGAAGCCAACACTTGTTGAACATGCATTTGAAAGCTGAGGAAAATGGGTCGTTCAAGACATTGTTCAGAAGAACAGCGTACTTTGATTAAAAAGTTGATTAGAGAGGGGAAAATCTATAAAGAGGTGCAAAAAATGATAGGCTGTTCAGCTAAAATGATCTCCAATGCCTTAAAATGGAGAGCAAAACCAGAGAGACGTGGAAGAAAACGGAAGACAACCATCAAAATGGATAGAAGAATAACCAGAATGGCAAAGGCTCAGCCAATGATCACCTCCAGGATGATCAAAGACAGTCTGGAGTTACCTGTAAGTACTGTGACAGTTAGAAGACGTCTGAGTGAAGCTAATCTATTTTCAAGAATCCCCCGCAAAGTCCCTCTGTTAAAAAAAAGGCATGTGCAGAAGAGGTTACAATTTGCCAAAGAACACATCAACTGGCCTAAAGAGAAATGGAGGAACATTTTGTGGACTGATGAGAGTAAAATTGTTCTTTTTGGGTCCAAGGGCCACAGGCAGTTTGTGAGAGGACCCCCAAACTCTGAATTCAAGCCACAGTACACAGTGAAGACAGTGAAGCATGGAGGTGCAAGCATCATGATATGGGCATGTTTCTCCTACTATGGTGTTGGGCCTATTTATCGCATACCAGGGATCATGGATCAGTTTGCATATGTTAAAATACTTGAAGAGGTCATGTTGCCCTATGCTGAAGAGGACATGCCCTTGAAATGGTTGTTTCAACAAGACAATGACCCAAAACACACTAGTAAACGGGCAAAGTCTTGGTTCCAAACCAACAAAATTAATGTTATGGAGTGGCCAGCCCAATCTCCAGACCTTAATCCAATTGAGAACTTGTGGGGTGATATCAAAAATGCTGTTTCTGAAGCAAAACCAAGAAATGTGAATGAATTGTGGAATGTTGTTAAAGAATCATGGAGTGGAATAACAGCTGAGAGGTGCCACAAGTTGGTTGACTCCATGCCACACAGATGTCAAGCAGTTTTAAAAAACTGTGGTCATACAACTAAATATTAGTTTAGTGATTCACAGGATTGCTAAATCCCAGAAAAAAAAAAATGTTTGTACAAAATAGTTTTGAGTTTGTACAGTCAAAGGTAGACACTGCTATTTTTTTGAACACACCCCTTTCAACTAATTGCCCAATTGCACAGCCTTAAGAGCGTGCATATCATGAATGCTGGGTCTTGTTTGTTTTCTGACAATCTACTGAACCTACTGGTAACTTGTTTGCCACGTAGCAATAAAAAATATACTAAAAACCTTGATTATTCTGGTTAGTCACATTGTACTGCTATTATTTTGAACAATACTGTATATATATATATATATATATATATATAATCACATTTTCAGCCTGAAATGAAGACAAACATTGTTTTTGTTTTATCCAGCTGTTTTTACATTCATGTGAAAGATATAACACCAACATGTCAGAAAAAAAAATAATAATTCCGACTGAAATTTCAATCCATTTTAGCATTTCTAATCCAATTGAGATGTTTACATGGAGCATTTTCATTCAGACTGGACTTTTAAAATGGTTATAATCATAAAAAAATAAAATAAAAAGGTCCATGTAAACAGGGTTAGTGATTTTTTTTTGGTTGGTGTTATATCTTTCCCTTGAATGTTATAAGTTGCACTCAATACAGCTGCATATAACAAAAACTATCTACCTTCATTCCAGACTGCAAATTAACAAAATGTGATTATATTAATGGGGGTGATTCTTTTTTATACCAACTATATATATAAATGACAAAACACAACAAAATAATAAAACTTTAACAAAAAAAAAAAAAAAAAAAAAAAGACGATTTTGCTTAAATAGAACTATTTCACCATATGATATGGCCACGGGGTATATCACAGCCTAATGTATTGTGTGATGGATAGAAAAGATGACTAAACTGAAAAAATATGTGTCCATCTTTTTCTCTCTGTTCTGTTTGTTCCATTTGTTCTTTTTCTGATGCACATTTAGCTTTCAGCTGCATTTGTTGCCATCTAATGCGTTTAGCTGAGGGCAAGTTACAGTAGAATCCTGCTGAGTGAATTGACTTCACAGTATGTCAGACGCTGCCATCTCTCCCACTGATCGCCTGTCTGCTTAGGCCCCTGCTCCCCTCCGCTATGTGGGAGGCTGGACTGTATGTTCTCTTGGCCCCCAATGTATTGTGTGAAACACAGTCAAGAAATCTAAATCCAAGAGAATTTTCATAGTCACCTGGAAAGAGGTCACTTTATATGCTTTTGGGAGCAAATATAAATAAATAAGTACCCTAAAGTTAATTTTACAACTATGATGGTTGAAAGCTTAATTTTTAACAGCAGTAAGTTGCAATTCATTCTAATTGAATTGGTATTCTATTTCAAATGTATTATTCCCCTTATCTGATTCCATTGTGCATGTCAATCATGTTAGATGACCTTGCAATTATTCCTAAATCATAAGCTTTCTGCTTGGGAAGTGAAAAAAAAAAAAAAAAAAAAGTTGCACAAAATTTTTTCTGGCTACAAGAAATGTTCCGAAATTGTGCCAGAACAGACCGATGGCTCTCCAGACCCTTGCACATGCAACATTTCTGGTTATACTTCTAAAAATCATGTTATATTCAGAGAATAATTAGTAACTCTGCACATAAAATGAGCTGACACTTTAACCCAAGTTTGTTGGTTGCGGGACAGGGTTATTTTAGTTAATAATAATTTGTTTTTTATAAAATATGGAAACTTACTTTATTTCAGCTAGTTGCCAAGGCAACACTAATCATTTTCATGCAGTTTAACCTGATGTATTAAAATAACTAAAACACAAATAAAAGCGATTAAAAACTATACAGACACACACACATATATATATATATATATGTGTGTGTGTGTGTGTGTGTGTGTGTGTAAAGGAATCAGATAAAAAAACACACTCAATTACTTAGAACTAAAAAGAAATAAAGAAAATTGTGATATGTTATTGTGAGCTAATCTTATTCTACATGAAATAAAAAAAAACAGCGTATGCTGGCCTAAATAATTTGATTGATACCAAGTTCTGTCAGGAAACTCTAGATAGGCACAGGCTGATGAATGATTTGTCACAAGCTGATTGGTTCATGTTGCATACGCAGCCAATGAGCTTCCTGCTTTGCATTTAAATTGCTGATTAGCAGTCGCTTGAGCATTTCAACGTGCTTTATAGTTCCTCTGAAACTCAACAGCCAAATAAGTGAATGGTCTTTTCTTCTCATCAGGTTTAAATTTCTAAAAGTATTTAAGAGAGTAATTACTAAGCATATTGTAATGATAAAATCTCCATACTCATCCGGAAGAAGGAGGCGGGAACCAGCGCACAATCAAAATGAAACTTTAATTATTCAAAATAAACACAAAACAGCACACCAGCCCCTCACGGACGACTGGTGCGCACAAAATAAAAAGCAAACATAAAATAATGTCCCAGGCCTGGTCCTCTCTCGTCCTTCACTATAGTCGCTCCAGTTTTATATCCTTCCATCTCCTACGTGGGACTCGAGACCGGTGGTGGGGCGCAGGTGTAGCTCATCTCCAATCACTACACCTGGCCTCACTCCTCGTTCCCACGCCTCTTGGCCCCGCCCCACTCGCCACACATATTATATAACAGCAGCAAGATGTTTATCTAGTTAATAAGTTAGAATACAATGTCAAAGCATCACAGATTTTGGGACAGTCAAGTGAATCGGAAAGTACCTATTGCACATAACTTCTAATGCTTTCAATATTTTCTATGGGCTTTTATTTGTGCAGCAGCATTATGTCTTAAATACTCACAGCTCCATGTATGGTGCTTTTGTATTGGCAGTAGAAAGTTCCCCTACTTTCTTGCTAGCAGCAGCAGCAATAATCTACAAATACAGCAATAACCAACAGCAGCTGCAGCGTAGCAGATCTATATTCTGCCAAGACCAAATACATTAACATTGTCATATCCATTACCATGCTAATTTTTCCAAGAGTTCTCATGATAACTAAGTTCTGTCTTGAAACTCTAGATGGCAATTGTGTTTTTTTTTAACAGCTGATAAGCCTATTTATTTTGCAGTCATAACTATGGATGATGATATACTTAATTGCACGTTATATTATTTGCATAAAGATATTTGGCCTGCTATCTATTACCCTATCAGAATCAAAGCATTTAACATTTTTTTCATTTTTTATATAAATGTTATTTAAAATGTTTTCTGTGCTCTACCAAAGGATTATGAAGGATTATCTCTCTGCGAGCTGATAGACAGAGATCTACTGGAAACTCACTGCAGATGCAGTCATCAAGATAATTGGCAGTTGTGACTGAACATTATGAAGCCATTTATACGATTCATATTTAACAGATACCTGTTATTGAGCTACATTTACAGCTGGACTTTAAAGAGGGATTCTGAAAAGATGAAAGTAGAAAGTCAGAGATGGCTGCAATTGTGATGATATATCATTTTATTTTTGTTTGTCCACCAAACCCACTCTGGAAGATTTAACCGAGGAAATAAAAAGCAAACCAACAGAGTGATAGTTAAATGGTTGTCATTCATAGTGATGAGAGCACGTGGAGGCTGTTTTACCTGTTGTGTTCCATTCTAAGTGCCCAGTGTTACAGCAGCGTGCAGACACTTAAATAACAGTCTGACGTTTGAAGAAAATGGATATTTAAAGACCTTTGTAAGGGACAGAAGAGAATTCAGTTTAAATGGTTCAGCATGACAGAACTGCAGTCAGTGCATATGCACATAACGATGCATTGCTACAGATGAAAATGAAAAAACTGAGAGCATCTCTTGTGTAATCAAGCATAAATAAGCTGCTTCTGGTTATTGTGCTGATATTTATATTTTTTTACCAAGATGGCATTCTAAGCTACATACTCATTGCCATGACAGTCAAATAAATAAACTGAAATGCAAAATTAGACCTTTTATTTTATAAAAATATGGCTCTTCAGACAGCCATGGGATTTTATAGGGACCGTTTACTCCAAAATGAATATTGTCATTACCCTCATGTTCCAATCCCATGTTTATCTGTGAATGCAAGCCATATTTTGGCATATTTTGAATCATTTTCCTTTAAATGTACACTGTAAAATTTTCAAACGTTTATTTTGCAAAAAGAAAAGTAAACATTAGAGTATGTTTTACAAGAACATACTATTTCATTTTTTTTACTTAAAAAATAATACAATTTGTTACTTGCCATTTCTTTGTAATTAATTTTGAATTTATTAGAAATTTCTCTAGCAATTTGTTTCTAAACAATTGTTTTATTTCTATTTTTTTTCCAGTGGACTGAAAAAGTGGCCAGGATATTCTTCAAAAATTCATGTTATGTCATGACTCTGAGAGGTCAGTAAAAATAGGAAAATATTAATATGTACTGTTAATATGAAGGAATATTTCATGTTGAGTTTTCACAGGTATATTACCCTTTTTTTATTATGCATTGCATTGAACTGTTTTATTTAGGATTAAAATAAATTTGATGTATAATGTATGTTTGATGTATAAAGTTTTGCTAGTGTATAAAATTTTTCTAGTGTTAATCAGAAGTATTTTTAATTATCCTTTTTTCTTTGTACTTTAAACAGATCTGTCAGTACTCTCCATTGCTCTTTGATCCTCACAGCATTCTACAGTAACTCGTGATTTTATTTAGTATGACCACATTCCTCCACACTAAAATCAATGGCAAGATCAGGAGGACAGAGGTTGATAGCGAGTCAGACAGTTTTGTTTACTTGTTTAAAGGGGTGGTTGATTGCGATTTCACTTTTTTTAATGTAAGTTAGTTTGTAATGTTGCTGTCTGAGCATAAATGATATCTGCAAAGTTATGTAGCTGAACATTCAACGCAAATGGAGATATTGTTTTTTAAAATTCTGGCAGTGTGATGCCTACAAAAACAGCTGGCAGGGACTACAAGAAGTTACTTCCCGGGTTCGTGACGTAACAAACCCAGATTAACCCTGTCCTTGGGAATACACAATAAAGGGGGCGAAGCCATGCTGCATTGCTTTAGAGAAGAGAAAGAGAAAACTATAGGTGCACGTAAAAATCTATTCGTATATGAATAGCGGTTCTGTCTTGTAACGATTCACAAGTTTCAAAATCATTGTTCTAAAGCAGTGGTTCTTAACACTGTTCCTCGAGCCCCCCAACTCTGCACACGCTCTGCATCTGTCTCTCTCTCTCTCTCTCTCTCTCTCTCTCTCATTCAGCCTCAACAATGAAATCTTCAAATTATACACTTATTTTCACATACTGTAGCTATGAGAAGCGTTAAACATGGACACGCATACAGTTGCCATTCTGTCTTAAAGCTTTAATCAGGATAAAACTGTATATTAAAAGCTAACATAAAGTAAGCAGTAGCATTTACAAATAACAGCATATCTAAAAGTATGAGACAACAACAAACCAAAAAAAACAAAACATAGCCCTACCGTTAAAAGTCGTGCTTGCAGAAGTTCTGCATGATCCTTCTCAATAATATCCTCTGCTTCTCTATTCGGGCTCAAACTGATAAGCGATATTAATGCCGCCGTTGTTTACAATACAACCAGAGCACATGCTGCAGAGGTGAGGGGGGGGTTATTTAGACGTGCAAAAGAGGCAGTTTAGCCAATGACAACACACTGGGCTAATCAATCAGAGCCCATCACCTATTTTTTCTATTTTTTTTGTTATTTCCTCTTTGCTTACCAAGCAAGTTTGTGAGGAACGTCATATAGAATGAAAGGTGACCTCTGTGGGTGCAATGAATGGATTCTGAAAAAACAAAACAAGTAATTAATTTCATGTACAGACTACAGCTATAATTTCACATACAGCTAGAATAGACCTTAAATAGACCTTAAATTTTGCCAATGCAAACAAAAATGTTGCCAATTATGTGAATGTAAATGAAATGAAAAGAGCGAACATCATGTTCACAAACAGACTTTAAACTCACAGCATTTGCAAAAATAGAGTTTTTGTGAATGCAGCCACTCTGAAAACGCTGAAAAATAAGTTGCACGCATGTAAATGAACACAGTGCCGATCTTCACTCTGAAATGCAACCGATTATAAAGCTATGCATTATTATTTTATTTCTTTCAATCATAGCCTTTGTTTTAATTTCATTCATTTTATTTGATTAATTATTATGTTTAATCATCTTACAAAATACTTGCAGGTCCCTCACAAAGCCCTGTTTAGGAAACCCTGCTGTTGTCAGTCCACAAAGTGCATAGCTCAGGTACACAACAGACTCACACACACCTCAAGGGTGTGTATAATTGAAATAGTTTGTATTAGTCTTAACAACAGCTACCTTCAGGGACTCAAAAGAAGGCTTCAAGGAAACTTCACCCTCTAATTACAGCCCTGAGATCCCAAATCCTCAAATGGACTTATATTGATCCGCTGGAAATGAGGCAACAGAGCGCAGAAACTGAGACAAGTGACCACTGATGTGAAATAAAATTATATTATTGTTTGTTTGCTCTATTATTGTTGATTGTATATAATTTAGTTGTTTTATAAACCAAAATGTTATTTAACAAAAAATGTTCAGGTCATATTTTACCCACCTTTTTACATCAAGAAAATTAAGCATATTTTTGTATAATTTGTGACATTGTTCTCATGACAATTACAAGCACATTTAACATTACCATAATTACTCACACACATTACCATAATTGCACTTACATAAATCTTATTAGGCTTACAGTAATGGGATCATGAAGGGAAACTGGATAATTGTCATGAAAATCATGTTACAAAATGTTAAAATGGCCAAAAAGAGGCCTATAAATAAGCTTATTAACACATTTCTGTAAAGGTGAAGTGACTCATTTTTAAACCACTGCTGTCACCAGCTGCAATTATGTTAAAGTAGTCTTCCATTGGTTCGCCAGACATATAGCCCCTCCCACATGAAGACCACTCTTTGAGGCATGTATATAATAGTATATAATAATACACATCTCAGAAGGGTTCTGTTTATAAGATTTACTTTAGTCATATATTCTATAGCATCAGATTTGTTGAAAGTGCTGTAGGAAAACTGACCTTATAAATCCCTGGCTGAGATTACCTTTATTTGCCCTCCTACATTCCTCCTGCTATCTTCATGTTAAAAGAGGCCAAATGTGAGAGCCGGGGAGAACAGACTGTCACAGGGCCGTCTCATAAAAGTGACAACACTGATTCATATCTGTCCATGTCAGCTTCAAGAACATTCAGCAGAAAGAACTCTCAATGTTACATCACAGGCGAATTCAGAGATGTGTGTTGACTGCTTCAAGGCAAAGAGCAGAGATGAAAGAAAGAAAATAGTCTGCTAGGTCATGTGGTGACCTCACTGTGAACAATGACTAAAGGCAGGAGAGAGCTTGGAGTAAAAGAATGATTTTGCACATAGGCTTGAAATCTGCTTCCATTTAAATGGCTGATGTGCTTGATATTTTTTAGTTTTTATTGTTGGTTCCGATGTTCAGTAAACAAAAGTTCATAGCTATTGAGT
>NC_068375.1:39855497-39877813 GCF_023724105.1 Carassius gibelio | reverse complement strand
GGTCATTAAATTAGAGAGGGGCATGGAAAATAAAGAATTCAGAGACGGTCAAAAAAAAAAAAAAAAAAAAAAAAAAGACATAAAACTTAGTTATCTAATTGCACTTGAATGTCCATTGTGGTTAGACGTAAGGTCAGTGAATCACCTGCACATTAAAAATAACTCCAGTTCATTCAATAAACACAATGGGATATTTCAAGGTTATATATGATTGTTATGACTGATAAAAAAAACTGTTTCATACAAGGTGAGACTCAAACAAATCAGATACAGCTAAATGCTCAAGTTCAATATAATCATTAACAAAAGTTACAAGGGTCGCGTAGCAAGTGTTTTTTTTTTTATTTTTATTATATTATTATTAGAGAATAAATAAAAATACAACAGAATAGAAATGCAAGTTTTTTTCCCCCCATCAAAACAGATTATAAACCGACCTGACATATACTATAGCATTTACATATTTCAGTCTGCCAAGTCAAATGCTTAAAAGGAATTCCCTAAAAAATGTTCCCTCTCTACATGTGTATGGTCTTCACTGCAGAAATTAAAAGTCTGGAGCTCTGATTATGATTTCTCCTGACCTACACTCAATCCATCATATTTGCTGCATAAAGCCAGAATATGTAATTAAATGAACTGCTAAAGCCATTAAACAGTTGTGCAGGCAGTGCTTAACAAAGGGGAATGTGAAAAGGGAGACAAGGAGGCTGAGAAGAAGGTCACCCTGACCATCTGCATTGTCTTAAAAGGTACCATATTAGAGGCGATGGGAAATAAATGCTTGCCAAGGAAGCCATGAAATGTACTGCTATCAAATTAAGTACTAAAATATAAAATTACACACATCGCAAAATTACTAAAAATGAGTAAAACAAATAAAGAAAAATGAAAATATTAAAGTAAAAGCCCATTCAATTTTAATAAATACTATAATTTGTAACGTTTATATAGCGCTTTTCTGGGTACTCAGAGTACTTAACATGGAATTTATAGTCCATAATACAGCAATATCTATTTGCATTATATGTGTTGTCTGCATTGTGTTCTAGCATCTGACTCTGAATGGTAACATTGAAAACATTCACAAATTAGAACAGAACACAATTTGCATGGCTCAAGACAGTCTTGATTCTGGAAGTATTTTCCCCATTTCATTTTCTCCATTGGGGATTTTATTAAGAGATCCTCAGTTAAACCATAAACAACTCCAGGACAAAATCACAAAACTACAACAATATTTGATCAATGAATGTTTCTCATTTTTCTAATAACTTGTCTGATTATTAAGGACACTGCCCCTTTCAGGATTATGGGTAATGTAGTTTGGATAACAGCTATTATACATGTAGAGTGAGTGATTGTGGGAACAGAGCTGAATGTAAGGGCTGGGCATGACTGTTTGCACACATCAATCTTTTATAAACATCCTTAGGCAGATCCCAAATGATCCGCTGCCATGCCAAATCATTCATACTAACAGAGAATTTCACAATCCATGTCGCAAGTCCAATAACTCAGCTTGATTTTCTCAGTAACTGATTTCGACACTAAAATGAACATCCCAGTAATGTGCATGGAGCTGGTGGCGGGAATTAAATCTGGCCAAGCTCTGCTTTGGTAATGTGGAGGCTTGGAGACAGACACTTAAAGAGCAGTTCCACTAGTGAGGATAATTGCAGTACCATCACGCAGACCACACAGGGGGGCAGTCGGCCTTCAGGGGGGTGGGGAAAGAGGAAAAGGAAGTTTCTTTGGAATGTGTCCATGTCAGAGCAGATGTAGTGAAAGCTCTCGAGAGGGAAATCTGGGAACTCAGATTGTGATACTGACAATGAGAATATGCACTGAAGGAGAAAGTTAATATGACAAATGAATATCTCCAGGCCTGGAAATTCCAAGTTGTCCATGACTATGGGAAATCTGCAGCACATACTCTGCTATATGATGCATGGAACGATTTCACATATTACCGTATATTTAAAAATGCTTTCACAATGGAGAAAAATAAAAGTTCTAACAGGACATTTGTTTAAGAAGTTTGATGAAGACAATGGTTATGAACGGGTCTGGAAGAAACCACAAGATAGAGGGCATGTGTATGTTCATGTGAATCTCGAAGGCTGAGAGCGTTGGTGTATGGGCTGTTTGTTTATGAGTCACTCACTGAATGAGTCTCATGTGATACTTGGTGCCACTCCTTGTTCCTTTTTAATTTCATTACAAGCTCATGAGCAAATCAAATTAGGATTACTGTATCGCAGCCACTTCAAAGAGAGACTCCAAGGCCTCACTCTGAAAATACTGCTTGCAATTCATTAGCCAACAAAACCATAAACTAGAACACAGAGCCACTAAATAACACTTATACAGTGCAATCAGAAATGCTTTTGTAATGATTAAAACTGCATCTTTTGTTTTGTTGCAATCTTACAAACATAGCAAACATGTCTGCTGGAGTCATTCAGGCTTATCTAGCTGAGCTCACAGCAGGAAATCCCAAAACACTTGGATCATGGTTCAGTTTGATTCTTTGAAGAAGAGCGTGATCATGGATCAACCCGTGTAATACCGGAATTCTTGATTTTGATTGGTTGACATACTTACCAAGGGTCATTTTCTATAATTGCATAGCAATGAGTAGTTTCAGGTTAGTTGAAAGTATTCTTCTTGCAGATCACTAGATTCTTTAATGAACACTTCTAAAGAAGTAACAGTGGTTTGGGATGTGCCTAAGCCAGACTGACCAACAATTCCACTGGCCCTGCCAAAAATTCAATGCCATTGTGCATTTTTCTCAAAAGCTTTTTTTTTTTTTTTTTTTTTTAAAGAAGTCTTTTATGCTCACCAAGGCTGCATTTATTTGGGTTTTGAATTAGAATTTGACAGCACAAACAATTTGATAAATGATATTGTTTGATTACAGTACTGGTCAAGAAGTGAGCTTTCGAATTCCTGGAATTTATGGGAATACTGTCAGGGATTAAGTACATCGGATATAAAATCCGACAAAAGGGGAATTTGAAAATTGTTAGACGCCAGGCTAGAGAACGGAGCAGCAATTCCATACAGCGTCTTAGTTTAAAAAGTAAAATAAATTCTAGGACAATAATTTGGAATACATTATGATCAAACTGCTGTGTTTTTGTGATCTGTTGTTACAGTAAGTAAAGTAATCCAGGATGTGATTTACAAGCATGCTGTCCTCATCATCTGTTTTAATTGTCCTGAGAGCCTCAGTGGTGACGAGTCCAACATTGAGCAAGCCTGATGTTTGTCGTGGAAAATTCCTATTTAAACACTGGCTGATGGAAACACAAACCCTTAAGCAAAAATCTAATTCTGAAGAATAAAAATACGACAACCTGAGAAGCAAAATCTGTTTTTCTTGTTTTCCCACAGTGACACTGACATTCCAGCTAGATGATTCTTCAGACTAATTCCAAACTCACTCCCATTTTTCCCTCAGTTCTGTGGATGACTAAAAATTGTAACTTAAGAAAGGGATGAGTTAGCATTAGCAATATGAGAGAGGCTACAAACACACACACACACACACTATAGAAAGTTGAATGGATTGTGTACGGACTTCACTATAAAGCTCTATAACAAACATACTCTTTTAGAACATTTCCATACTATTATTGTCCTACGGCTTCCCCAGTAATAACCTTCCATGAATATTCCATAAAAGCATTTCCTACAAGAACCCCCCCCCCCCCATTGAAAACAGTGGTGTGGGGGTGTCATTTTACTTCCCCAAACTCAGACGTCGCCATCTCCTCAACATGGAAGGTTTGACCCAAAAACGTGCTTCAAGAAACATAAAAATAACAAATAACATAACAATAACATCCAGCTACTAAAGTGGTCAAGCATGAGAAGATATGAAACAGGAATTGATGAGGTCATTTTATTCTCCGCCCACTATTTTGAGAAGATGACTTCATTCATTCTAAACTGCAGAAAGAAAAAAGTGTGAAAAAAAAAAAAAAAAAAAGAGTAGGGGACAAGAAAAATGTGAGGCCATACAGTCAACAACAAACAACAGCCTACTGTAGATGTTTCATATTGTCTGACAAGCAGACTGGGATGTAGGTAGATTTTCCTAAAGTCCCACACATTTTTACAGAACCTGAAAAATTCAGTCAGTCACACCACCTATGAATTAGCCATGAGAGCATACATGGCCTTCGGAACAGAGGTTATCTGAATGTTGAGTATGACAGATCATCCAGACGGCCTCCTTACTGCTGTTAACATGCATTCCTGAGATTCCATACCTGATGTGTGCTTTCTCTTAAAATGTGCAAAGTGGAAAGTTAAAGTTCTCTCTTGCACTTCTCAAATCAATCTCAGTATGAACTTTATCAAATGAGACTAAAAGGGATCATCTTTAAGTAAAACAGTATTTACATGGGAAGTCGTGGCCTAATGGTTAGAGGGTTGGACTCCCAATCAAAGGGTTGTGAGTTCTAGTCTCGGGCCGGACGGAATTGTGGGTGGGGGTAGTGCATGAATAGCTCTCTCTCCACCTTCAATACCACGACTTCAATACCACGACTTTCGATGCCTTGAGCAAGGCATCGAACCCCCAACTGCTCCCCGGGCGCCGCAGCATAAATGGCTGCCCACTGCTCCGGGTGTGTGCTCACAGTGTGTGTGTGTGTGTTCACTGCTCTGTGTGTGTGCATTTCGGATGGGTTAAATGCAGAGCACAAATTCTGAGTATGGGTCACCATACTTGGCTGAATGTCACTTCACTTCACTTCACTTCACTTCTACATCATTCTTACAATGCTTCAAAAATAAAAGAAACAAAAACTGTGCATTTTGTTTTCCCACACTCCAGACAGATCACTTCCAGACTAAATCAACAAATAAATAAAGACTATTAATATTATAAGTAAAAGGGTAGTTAAAAGGGTCAGAAATTAATCAGGATAATAATACAAATATTTTTATTTTAGACATGGATTCTATTCTAGAATTGGACTATTTGGGTTTAATGTCTCTGCCAAATATCTGTATTATTGCCTTATAAATTAATGTTGCAATAATAAAATGTTTTTTGATTGACAACAACAAATCAGGTGAAATCATGTACAACTAGATTTGTATTTTATGCTGATATATCTTCAGGGGTATTAAATATTCATACTGATCATTCATGGCAGTTAAATGATTTGTTAGCTGATAAATTAACTATATGCAATATATGTTTTATGACTGGGGGAGGGGGGGGGGTTGCCCTTCAAATTCAATTTCAAATTCTACTAGTAACGTTGACCCATTTCAAATGTCAGCATTTCCTCAAACCTGTTCCACCCAAACCACACCTGACCACAAAGTTCTGTAGAGATACAGGCCACCTGGCCACCCATAAGAATTCATTTACAGTTTATTTATTTATTACACTTTTTTTATTTTTTCATAATCGATATAAACAATAGTTCGCTTGTGCAGCTCTCATTTATGGTGCCATGTGTTGTCCATCTCCTAATTGAGAAGCATTATGAGTGTAATCCTCTATCTATTTATTCATTTAGTTAGTTAGTTAGTTTTTATTCTCACTGATCATACAATGATTATTTTATGCAGTGCGTAATTTAAAACTTAAAATTAACAGGAAATAATGTCGCAGCAAAGTGCCTCTTTAGTGCGGGAATAGCACAAAGTTTATTACCCAAGTTTACTTTTTGGGGTGGAATGTAAACCTTTTCGCCCAAAACCACAGTACTGGCCTTAACTGACATTGCATTGCACCCTTTCGCAACACCGTATTTTACATACCAAGACTGATTCTTGCAAACTAGTAAAGCGTAAGCAGACACGTCCGTCAGAGTGCTTACCTGTTATAATCTCCCGTTTGCCTTCATCCAGATGAGTTGAGATCAAATCCCCCATCGCGCCGCTGTTATTTGGCAAATTCAGCTGGACCAAGCTTCGTCTGAGAGGAGTAGCAGCAGGGCGCTGGTTTCCTATGATAAGATATGAACTGAAGTTGATTCAGCGGCTCCTCCCTCTTTTTCCTCAAGTTGTTTGAACGCAGGAAAAGTGGCTGGAGTTGACAGGAAGGAAGACTCAGTTTTCCATAACTCTTGATTCAATGCTTCTAGTCCCGCGTGAAGCACAGACCCTGTGCTCGGTTTCTGCGTCAAAACAAGTTTCTTCACGAGACACATGAGCGTGTTGAAGGCGGGGTGACAGGAATCTAAATTCACCTCCAATTAAAGGCGGGGCTGTGTGTTCATTCCAAGAGCGAATCGGCGGCTTTGAACAAATCTTTCAATGAATCGTTCCCATCAACTTTAAGTTTTGGAAAGGCATTTTTTTCTTGGCTTCAAATACTGATTATATGACGATACGCCTCATGCACTGAATCAGACACTTCGCCGATTAACAAATTGAATAAACGAGGTATCTCGTTATGAATGTGGGGAAATGACTAACTATAATGCACAAAAGGAGGGTATAATGATGCATCTGATATTCCCAATTATCAATTCTATTGTTATTGACTTTTTTTTTTTTTCCTTTTTTATGAAGTCAATCACAAAATATTCCGAAAGATTCAAAATAATCGATACACTTGGAAGAATCAAACAAGGCATATAACTTACAAGAAAAGTGTCCAATGAAGTTGCTAACACAATCCAAACCATGTAAAACCAAATATAATTTAACTTATTCTAACAAAATAAAAATTTTTTTTTAAATAAACTCTTTAATTTTACTTATTCATTTTTTGTATTATTATTGGCAGTGATCACTTTTGCTGAAGCATAGGAAAGATATGCAAAACAACTCCGATTTGTTTTTTTCATATATGAAATATTAAGCCAAAAAAATTTATAGCCTATATATACATATATATATATATATATATATATATATATATATATATATATATATATATATATATATATATATATATATATATGTATATATATATATATATATATATATATATATATATATATGTATATATATATATATATATATATATATGTATATATATATATATATATATATATAGATATATATATATATATATATATATATATATATATATATATATATATATATATACCTAATAATTTTATAGGGAGATTTAAATACTTTTTTTCCAGAGCCGTTAAATATTCTAGGCCTCTTGTGTTGGGCAGACTAAAAAGACGATGTCGCCCTCTAGTGGTCTTCTGGTAATCTTACAGAAGCACAGCTACAGTAAGCACTTGCACGTAATTATTGTGCAAAAACGTTAGTTTTTCTAGACATTCATTTCAAATCACTTGCTTTTATAGCAGTTCACTGTATGCAATACCCAAACACATGAGTAGAAAAATTGCTCACAAAACCACTCAATGCGAATTAAAAATGATTAATGTGCACAAATGTGTGTATAGTTTACAAGACATAGAGCATATGTCAACAGTGGAGCTGCGGAGGCGTGTAGTGGGATTAGACATCGACGCAAGCGCCACATCCCATTTACCCCAACAGTGCTCGAAGCGCGCGCACTCTGAGTCCAGCAGGCAGAGAGACAACAGCAGACAGGATGGCATCTCTGGGGCTCAAGGCGATTGTCGGAGAAAGTAAGACATGTTTCGTTAAAGTTATTTTAGGGCTAAATTATTGATTTATTTAATATTTAAATTTAGGGCTATTTCATCTATTTCTAATTCGTTTTCTAATTTATATTCCCTTATAAATTTGTATTTGTGTGTTATGTATTTCATGGTGAATTAAATGCAATTACACAGTTCACCCACAATATAATCCTCATAAAGTGACACTGCTTTTATTGAATCCTTTAAATGTAACACTTTTATTCTATCATATTGCACTATGCAAACAATTGATAGCCTATTGGCTAGCATAAAGCACTGGAGATTGGAGATATTCAGTAATCTGTGTAGTCCTGTGGGATTAAGGATCTAGATATGAGGGGAGGTTTTGCTGTGCTGTTGGGTGGAAGCACAAAAAAAGTGGAAAATCTATCTATACTATCTATACACCATCCCTTACAGACAGTTCTGACATTCCAGGGTCAGAAAGAAAAAATGTTGTAGCCCAGGTTATTTTCTGGCTCTTTGGCACCGTAAGGGTTGACAAGATTTTCTGGTGTTCATAATACATTCACAGATTCTTTCTTTCATCACATCCAGACTTCACACTTTTCACGATGTGCCCTGTGTCATTCTTTCTTGTTATTTTAGATGCCATTTATAGTGCTGGTGTTGATTAAATCCTAGAAATTCTCAGGAGAAATATCAATTATTAGGTATGCATTTTTGTTATACTTTTGCAGATGTGAAGATCAAGCAATTTTTATTATTATTACGGCATCAGCATCAGGAAATAGTGACACATTATAGCATAATACGCCTATGTCAAAATTGCTGCTGGATGGTAGTCTATTCATATTTTTGGACATATCGGTTTGTGCTGTTAATTAGATTTTTAATCAACCATTAGGTTAAGTTTTTAGTCTAAAAGCTTTCAATCCAGTTTCCACCCTTTAAATATTAATCACACATCTCACCGGCAACTTTTTTTATAAACAGAAATTTTTTCCAGTCTGGATGTTGATTTGTTGTTCGATTTTTTTTCAGTAGCCTGTGAGGTTGATCACAAGTTTATTTTCATGCAACAACACCTCTGGGTGCTAGAACTGACAGATCCAGCGTCAATAGCTGTGAAATGTGTTATATGACTGCAGGAAGCTGTTGCGTTTGGGATCTCGCCGTTCAGTTCAGCTTTTAAAAGGGCAGTAAAAATGATTCAGGTCCACTGTGCTCACATCCAGTGGTAGAGATATAAAGAGAGAAAGAGAGTGAGAAAAAGAAAAAAAGGAGTGACGGTCAGAGCAGGAGAAAGAGACAGATGAGGAACAAAAATAGAGAGGCTGGAGGTGTAAGAGGATTGAGAAGATATTAGGCCTGTGATTGCTGCGTCTCTCTCACCACATACAATATATATCATTTAAACAAATAAAGTTCAGCATTTCCTTTTCTGCTGCCATAAAAGACCTGAACGGTTTTTGATTTTGTTTTTACTATTTGATTTCATACAGTTTTCTTAATCATCAAATTACTATATCAATAACTAAACACTCAATCAAAAAATTCTTTACAACAAAACACATTGGACAAATGACAGAAAGCATCCTTATATCATACTTCAAACAATGTGATGCTAAGCAGCAAACCATAATGTTATGATAGTAAATTCAGCCCAACAGTTGTATTAGTCCGTATTTGACCCAAAGTTGCGGTTGAAGCAACCCAGCATTTTTTAGAGTATACTGTATGTTGTTTAGTGTCTGCAGAGGGTATGGTGCTATTTTAAACATATTTTAAAAAGTAGAGAGGGTTCAGTCTCCGCAAAACCTCTACCTGATGCTTTTGGCAAATTCTGCATAGTTGTGTCATGCCTGGCTCACACTACAGGAGGTTTAAAATCTTAACTGATTGTGAAATCTGGTTGCAGCACACACATATATTAAGAATCTTCCCAGATTTTCTTCCCTCGCACACGCTTCAAGATCGGAAATTTATGATGCATCATCACCCACTACAAGATTTTATGAAGATTATCATGCCAGAGGAAGCGCCTCACTTGATCTCACATGCAATGGTGCGGTTTCAACAGATAGACGCGTTATTGCAAAACTTCCACAAGCAGTTTCTCCATCTCCTCTGTCCAACCGAATCCTACAGCAGCTTGTTTTGCGGTCGCATATTGGCTGTTGTGAAAGTACTGCTATAATCATAGCCATCATCTCCCCGATTTAAAATCCTAGATATCAAGCATGTTTGATATGGGGCAGCCCCGATTTGTTTGAGCCCTGTTGAAAAAAAAAACAGCATATGCTGGTTAGGTATGTTTTGATGCTGGTTTGAGCTGGTCCTTTGCTGGTTTAAGATGGACCTAAACTGGACCGACCAGTTTAATACCAGCACATGACCAGCTAAGGCCCAGCATTAACATTTGATTTAAACTTTGTCTAAGATCTGTTGCATGCAAAATATTGATATATTCCCTGAACATTGTCTTTTGTTTGTTTGTTGCAGAAATCACTTTGTTGTTCATGTTTTTGTTGTTGTTGTTATTGTTTTTGTTCTACAGAGATTATGAACGATGTCATTAAGAAGTTGAAGAAGAGGGGAGAATGGAAGGTACACATCAATCTCACCGTCATTTCGTCTGAAGAAAATGTCAATCATTATGAAAAAGATTCTTGTTGGCGTGTAGTAATGTGCAGCATCTGTTTGTGCAATCAAAACACAATCTTTATTTAGTCTGTACAGTATGATAAAAAGAAATGAATTTCAATGAACTTGAATTAAAGATGACTCTGGTGTCATATTAGGTCTCCCTGCTTAAAAGTCCATCCTATCCCAGTATTAAATAAACCGAACAGTTTGTGTTTGATTTGTTACGTGTTGTTTAAATCTACATATATCATGCATGCTGTTCTCCCTCAGGTTTTGGTGGTGGACAAGCTTAGCATGAGGATGATCTCATCATGCTGTAAAATGACAGACATTATGTCTGAGGGAATCACAAGTGAGTTTACAGACACACATACACATGGTAGTATATATTACTGTATATAGAAATTTGGCTCAAATGTACTTTTTTCCATTTTTTACTCCAGTTGTTGAGGACATAACCAAGCGGCGTGAGCCTCTTCCTACCATGGAAGCCATTTATCTCATCACTCCATCTGATGAGGTAAGGTGTCTCATTTGTGACCCTGCACCACACCACGTCTTAAGTCACTGGGGTATATTTTTAGTGTCGGTAATAGCCAAAAAATCATTGTATGGGTCAAAATTATACATTTTTCTTTTATTGCCAAAATAGTTAGGATATTAATTAAAGGTCATGTTCTATGAATACATTTTGTAAATTTCCAACAGTAAATATATCAAAACGTAATTTTTGATTATTAATATGCATTGCTAAGGGTTCATTTGGACAACTTCAAAGGCGATTTTAACAGATTTTTTTCACAGATTTTCACAGTATCATTTTTTTGCACCCTCAGATTCCAGATTTTCAAATACAGTAGTTGTATCTCGGCCAAATATTGTCTGATCCTAATAAACCATACATCAATGGAGAGCTTATTTATTCAGCTTTTGGGTGATTTATACATTTTACAATTAAGTTTTGTGGTCCAGGGTCACATTTATTTTATATATAAAATGTATCTTATATGGGAGTACAGTACATATCATATCCAAACATTCACAAGATGACAGTTACTGATTTACTGTACAACACAATGGTGAAATGTTATCAACGGAAATGCAATTTCAATAAAATCTTAATCAGTCTTCTGTTAAAAATGTGGGCTCAGTAAGAAAGGAATTAATACTTTAGTTCAACAAGGACCCATTCATTTGATGAAGAGACAATATGGACAATCATAGTGTTACAAAAGATTTATATTTCAAATAAATGTAGTTCTTTTGAACTTTCTATTTATCAAAGAATGCTGAAAAATGTATCACAGAAAAACATTTCCACAAAAATATTACGCAGCACAGCTGTTTTCAATATTAAAGTTTAAAGTTTTAAAGTTTTAAGTTCAATGTTAAATATTAAAGTTTTTACTTAAATTTTACTTCATGATAATGCATGATAATATAATATAAATAAATAAACACAATATGTTTGTTTTCAACAGTCCGTTGAGGGACTCATCAATGACTTCAGAGATCCCCGTAATCCAATATACAGAGGTGCACACGTGTTCTTCACAGACAGTGAGTGTGTTTTTTTATTTTTATACATCAGAAACTCTTTTCTACACATCTACTAGATAGTTATCTAGCATATATATATATATATATATATATATATATATACAGTAGTAGCACCGATATATATATATATATATATATATATATATATATATATATATATATATATATATATTCTCACTCTTTTTCGATTGATTTGTTTTTTATTGTATTTTAGCAATCCCAGACTCTTTGTTCAACTTGATAAGTAAATCCCGTGCCTCTAAAGTCGTGAAGACACTGACTGAGATTAACATCGCCTTCCTGCCCTATGAATCACAGGTGAGTAGCCTCTATGTCAGACCCTGAGACTTCTTATGACCCAAGAAAGAACGGATGAAGCTTATGAGGATGTATGGAGATGTGGAGGGAAGTGTGGTGAATGCATGAGTCCTGCTTGTATCATGCCGGAACATTCGAGTGCAGCTTTGGTCAGTCTGTCTCTGTACCTCCAATCCTCTGTTGTTGCCCTTTACAATTAATCCTGAGGAGTGGCTGAATCAGCCCTCCCCATCCCAACCCTAATCCTGCTCCCCATTGGTTAATACCCTATCAATGAGTCACCAGGCAGCCAATGAGAGCGAGCGTGGAATTTGGTTGGACGTCATTAGGGTTATGTTCATGTGACAGATGGGGGAGTGTGTTGAGGCTAGTGTGTTAGGATGGGAAGAGAGAGATACAAAACTATGGATTATAGGTCAAACTGAGGGAAGAAAAGTGGATAGTGCAGTTATTATGTAGCTGTAGATTAATCTGAAAACCATGTTTTTGGCGAAACATGCAGAATGTACAGAACACAGCACACACGTTCAGAGAGAGGGAAGGCAGGTGACGTATCAATGAGTTACTACTGTTGTGAAAGAGGATTATGGGAAACAGTGACAGCCATTAACATTCATCCTTGCTAAAGACTTACTAGCTGATTCTCATGGGAAGATGGACAGCAGTGAGACGAGAGTTGCCATAGGACAGGAAGCTGCTTGGTAAAAGTTACCTGTGGCATTAAAACACATTTACAATTTATCAACACTAACTTAAAACTGCTATGAATCACCACTGCTTTCAGTAATGCTTTAATAACTATATCATATGGCTGACAACATCCCGTGTAGAGTTGGTGAGATGTTTTCTCGTGATAGCAGTAGCACCGGAAATATCTTAAAATATAGTCTTAGACAGTGAGGGTGGGGGGGGGGGGGTCACAAAGGTTGATTTAAAGAGACAGAACTTGTAAACTGAAGAACATATTTTTTATAGTTATGTGAAGCAGTTCTTTGGACCAGTAGGATAACACTGTGGGTGGGGCCAATAGAAACCAAACGAGTGAGAAATTTTCTGTCATTTGTGTTGGAATTAGGGCTAGTCAGGACAACAATTAACCAGGAAGATTGAAAAGAAGCAGTTAGCAGTCACCTTATCTCACCACACCTAGTTAGGACACACTATTAGTGTTCTACATCTCTATTGGTTTTTGAGTTCATGTTTGATCAAAAATACATCTTTAACCATGTTTTTAGAGAAAGACTGTCTGTGTTGGAATATGCCTACTTTTCTATTATATAGTAGGGGAAAACAGTATGTGAGACAAGAAGTACATGCATGTCTGAAAACTATAGGTGAAAACTACCAGAATGACTACTTACAGCAATATTCTGAAGTGTGTATCTGATGAACACTTTACTTCTAAATATGGGTAGTATGTATTTAATTCATACTGAATATGTTTCTAAGCACATGTTGTACCTATTAGATATACAGTGTATGATTTCATTGATGCAGCTCCTAAATCCATTTGCACTGATAAGCACATTTGAATGCATCTGGATCCCCTGAGGTGTTGAGAATAAATGCACAGATCTGTATGTCATAGTGAGACATTTATCTATTGCTGCTACGTTGTTCTCAGGTGTTCTCAATGGACAGACCAGATGCCTTCCAGGATTTCTACAGCCCGTTTAAAGCTGATGTAAAGAACCAGGTGTTGGAGCGTTTAGCCGAGCAAATAGCCACCTTGTGCGCCACACTGAAAGAGTACCCAGCTGTTAGATACAGAGGGTGAGAGAGGAAGAAGAAACACGTCTTACCATTAAACTCACACATCCTCATAAACACCATCTGCTGACACATATCTGTAATGTAACTCCAAGCATCATCAGCCCTCTGCAAAGAAAAAATAAATAAATAAAACAAGCACACAACTGTTATTTAAAAATCAGATATAACAGATTATAGTGATTAGATTTAATCGAGAATGAGCATTAAAGGTCAGTGACGGTCCGCATCATGATGGATTATGTTTTGCTGTGTCTTGAAGAGAGTACAAAGACAATGCAGTCCTGGCCCAGATGCTTCAGGATAAACTGGACGGTTACAAAGCGGATGACCCCACTTTGGGAGAGGTGAGTCTCAGAGCTTGTAGCACAATATTTAGTCTCGGATGATAAAAATAAACTGCTCCTGTCTGGCACAAGTGACCTTAATTTCTCACTGTCCAACATTAATTCCTTGCTCTACTGGTTTGTGCTCCATCTTGATCTGTTTCTTTGTTTTCCCTCTCTTTCACAGGGACCTGATAAAGCACGTTCGCAGCTATTGATTCTGGATCGAGGTTTTGACCCTGTCTCCCCACTTCTACACGAGCTCACATTTCAGGCCATGGCCTATGACCTGCTGCCCATTGAGAATGATGTCTACAAGTAAAAACTCCAACAGTTTGTAATTCATCTATATGCTGCTCTGAGGTCACTCAGATCGTTAGAACTGACTTTCAGTCAAGTCCAAGTGTTTAATCTGTCATGATGTTAATATCAATATCCTTCCATCATTTCACTGTATACAGTGCTGATGCGGATTAACTTATGTTGATGGTGCATATTTATATGGTGTGTGTGTTAATCAGGTATGAGACCAGTGGAATGGGTGACACTCGTATGAAAGAGGTGCTGTTGGATGAAGATGATGACCTGTGGATGACTCTGAGACATAAACACATAGCAGAGGTGTCCACGTAAGTCTGATGTTCCTTCACTGGTTCACTACCTTTCAAAAGATTTATACATTTCTTTATCACCACGGTTGTGTTTATTTGATCACAAATACAGTATAAACAGTAATATAGTGAAATATTTTTACAATTTCAAACACATGTTTCCTATTTTCATGTATTTTAAGATATCCTTTATTGCTGTGATGGCCAGTTTTCAGCAATCATTACTCCAGACTTCAGTGTCAATAACCCCTTAGAAATCATATACAATATACAATCTAAAATATGAAACTGAAACCAGTTGTGTTGCTCGGGTTTAAAATAAGTAGCATTCATCTGAAATGGAAATCTTCTGAAACATTATAAATGTATTTATTGTTACTTCTTTATAAATTGTATACTGGCAAATTAAAAATACCATTTAATCATTTTTAAAGAAGGACATTTTTGAACAATTATAACTATCATAAGCCAGAATTAATAATAATAATAATAATAATGTATTAAATATAATTATTTCTCTCTTTTAGGGCTGTGACGAAATCACTTAAGGACTTCTCTGCAAGCAAAAAGATGAACACAGGAGAGAAGGTGTGTTATTTATCACTGAGCAAACATTAACTGCATTTTCTTGATTATTGCTGATAACTGACTGTTTTTGTGTCTTCCAGACCACCATGAAAGAGCTCTCCCAAATGCTTAAAAAGATGCCACAGTACCAAAAAGAGTTAAGCAAGGTGCTGAGATCATTTTCATGTCTTTGTATCAACTGATTCAAGGGGATAATTAAGTCAACATTGCTGATAGAAGTTTTGTAATCTTGCAGTATTCGACTCATTTGCACTTAGCAGAAGATTGTATGAAGAATTACCAGGGTACAGTGGACAAACTGTGCCGTGTCGAGCAGGTACAGCATATCTCTGATTGGCCTGTTTGCTCAAAACATCATGTTAATCAGTGTTAATAGTGTCTGTGTGCTGCGTCTTAGGATCTAGCTATGGGCACAGATGCAGAAGGTGAGAAGATCAAAGATCCTATGAGAACCATCGTACCGGTCCTACTGGATGCCAACGTTACCATCATGGACAAGATCCGTATCATCCTGCTCTATATCTTCCTCAAGAATGGTGAGAGGGCTGCCAAATGGCAAATGATTTGTATTTTCCATCAGTTTTTTGCTGTGTGTGGGTGAGATGGGGGTGGTACGTTTGACATTGTGTGTACAGTTTGCACACACAGCCATTACTAATATCACACAACAGTGAGCAAAACTGTCATAATGCTGGGACGCAAGGATCTAGAGCCAGTTCAAACTCTATAATTATGTGTGGAATTACAGTATGTATAATTATTCCTGGCTGACTGTGTGTTTGTCTCATAGGTGTGTCAGAGGAGAATCTGTGTAAGCTCCTCCAGCATGCCCAGATCCCTCCAGAGGACAGTGACATCATCTCTAATATGGCCCATTTGGGGGTTCCCATCATTTCAGAGGTAAGCTGATCCTCACAAACATGTTCAACCAAAAAAATGTCAAAATTCTGTCATCTTTTACTCGCCCTCGTGTCGCTCAAACTCTGTATGATTTCATTTTCGTCCTGTGGAACACAAAATGAGATCTTTTGCCGAATATCCATGCGAATCTTTTTCCAAACAAACATGAAAAGAAAATCAGCACATCACTAATCATAATACCTTGGGTCAACATGCATAGCTCTTTAAATATGTATCCACAGCAAGTAACCACACGTAAAGGGAAGAAACCTGACCGCAAGGAAAGAATCAGTGAGCAAACGTACCAGCTCTCCCGATGGACTCCTTTGGTCAAAGACATCATGGAGGTGAGCTGAACCAACAGTGCTTGCCTCACTTTGAATATGTCAACAAACATTAACTTGAATTTCTCCTAATTACATTATGATAGGATGCCATTGAAGACAAACTCGACCCAAAACTGTACCCTTACATCTCCACACGCACAGCATCCTCAAAGACGACCACGGCTGCCAGGTAGGATTACCTGCACAAACACATGAATTCAGTACACGACATCTTCTCATTAATCTAGAGAAATATCTAGTTATAATAGCACTGCTGGCCATTTTCAGTGCACGTTATGGGAACTGGCATAAGAACAAGAGTCCAGGAGAGATCCGCAACGGCCCACGCATCATCGTCTTCATCACTGGAGGTGTGACCTATAGCGAGATGCGCTGCGTCTATGAGGTCACGCAGGCCAACGGCAAATGGGAAGCTCTCATCGGTGGGTTGCAGTGCTCAAGGGCCCTTTCTGACACCTCCAAACGATCAATGACTCACCGTTTCAGAAATAACCCTTACAACAGACAGAATTACACGATTCTGCCTTTCTTTTTATAGCTGTGCCTTTAAAAATTCCAGGCGATATATTAATTAGACTTCTTTATATTATGCACTACCATTTAAAAGTTTGGGGTCATTAAGTTTTAGTCATTTTTTAATTAGTACTTTTATTCAGCAAGGGAGTATTTAATCAAAAGGGACATTAAATATTAGATTATTAAAATAGTTATTAAAAAATAATACTTGTTTCAATTGTTTTCACAAAAGTATTAAGAAGTAATGGCTGCTGAAAATTCAGCTCGGGCATAAGAGAAATATATTACATTAAAAAAAAAAATATTCAAATGGAAAACAGTTATTTTACATTGTAATAATAATTTACAATATTACTGTTTTGTTGTATTCTTAATCAAATAAATGCCGCCTTAGTGAGCATAAAAATCTTACCAACCCCAAACATTTGAACAGTAGTGTATATTTTTTGCCGACCTAAAATCTGAATTATTGAGCATCAAAAGCATTCTGCTGTCGAATGACAGTGGTTATGGTTGTAAATGATGTAATTTGCCTTGACAATGAATTTAAACAGTAAGTGACAGAAAAGATGTTAACTGGTCACTGTATAACTGTTATTAGTAACAGACCCCTGCAATGTGGTTTTAATGAGGGTTTTTTTATGTCTCTGACCTCCCTCACAGGCTCCACCCACACCATCACTCCCATTAAATACCTGAAGCATCTGCAGCACCAAGACTTCCTGGACCCCAACGCAGCCCCTGAAGACCAGCTTCCTGCAGAAGACGAGTGATGAAAGACATGAAAAAGGTCAGACCTTTTTAATTGCAAATTGATTAAATTTAAATTTTTTGAAAAGGTTTTAATGCTTCAATATAAAAAAAAATCTGAAGACATTTTGAGCATCATATTTAACTCATTTAATAAATAGACATGTAGCTATTTTAATTCATTGTAACGTTAATCAAATTTGTCTCACTTTCTGCTTTCATTGCACTGCCTCACTATTCTGATGTCATCGATGACAAGATCCAACTAGACACCCATACAATGTTTCTTCGGCAGTCGGTCTCCCTTCAGCACTTCCCTTCTCAGCAATAGTGTTTTACTACTATTACATATATAACCTCTGTTACATTCAGTATCACCTATATATTAGCCTCAGATTACATAAAAGATCATTAACAGTGTTGTCAGTGTCATTCAGCATTGTTGGTAATATGGGACCAATTGACTAGCAGATTTGAATACTCTCTGTGTCTAGCATAGCACAACAAGAGAAATTTTAGTTTCCTCTTCTGTAAAGTTACTTTGAATTAAATCGGTAGTTCGGCCTGCAATGCAGCGTCTGCCAAGCATTAATGTGTCTGTTGTGTGCTAATGTCAGTACTGGACATCCCTTTGTGAATATCAGCTGCTTTGTGTTGTTTTAATCCTGTGGTTTGGAAATAAGAGTTACTTGTCTTTTATATAGACTTTGTTAATATAGTAAAGCCTGTTGACTTTCTATTTTTGTTTTACATCTTCAGCACTGAATGACTGCTCCTTGTGTACTATTGTAGTATGATTACTTCTTATGTTGTAATATGTTATTTATTTACACTTAGAACACAAATTCATGCAGTGTAAATATGCACTCTATATGCCATATTTAAATATATGTAACATGTTATCACATCAGAGGTTATGAAGTGCAAACTATTGTCTTGTGCATATAGTAAAATAAACTGGCTAATGTTAAACATCTTGTGATTATGACATTTGGGAGTTTTCATGCCATGCACATCACGCATTATGGTATTTCTCATAACATGACAGAAAAAAACATGGATCAGTTATAGTTCAGTTCAGTTCTATTATTCATTTGGTTTTGAGGCAGATGCATTTGAGTATTTAGAAACATGTATCAAAAGGAACTGTTCAAAAAGAATAACGTTAAAAAATAAAATAGATCTAATATGAACTACTAGACCTTGAATGGTGTCACCTTATTGCAGAAAGAGCCAAATTAATTGCAAAAATGTTGAACAAAAATATATGGTATAATAGGTGGAGATTTATGTAATAGGTATATAATACATTTAAATATAGCACTGCCTTTCAAGCACCCCAAACCTTAGAAATGAAACCCATGTTCTTCATTTGAACACATGAGGGCACCAGAACACTACTTCATCAGAAAACAGAGCTAGACGAACACATTTTGGGCTGATAACAGTATGATTTTACCAAGAAATAAAAATATCAATCAATTACAGACATTTAATTCAGTATTTAAATATTTATTTAAGTCTCTTTTCCAGTTTATCGTAAATAATAAATATTTCAGGCATAATATTGATACCCTCGGAGTGTGCACTGTCTTTATATGGGGTTGCTCTGCAATCAGCCTACAATAATTTAGTTCTTGTAAAGTTTTAATATCATGTGTTTCACATTGCAAAGTACAACAAATGACAAGCAACAAATAAAAATAAAAATCTTTATAAACTTAAAGAGACTATCTGCATAACGGTGTGTGATGTATCAATAAAACATCCTTTAGGGTTGAAAAACTAATATGTGTATATACTGTATGTTATTATTCTAAGTAGTGATGATTGGGTTCATATTTAAGGGTTTTGAGGTTTTTGATGTAGTCATTGAAAACATTATATCAACAGTATGTGCAAAAAAAAAAAGATATATTACATAAAATATATACAGCTTTACATTATTTTACCTATGTACAATAACTCTCTGTATGTTGCATAATCAGGAGCCATGCATTTACAGTACATATAACTGAAACACTGTACATCTGATCTGCTATACACTTCTTCATTATACCTCTCTATTACCCATCTTTGAAGTATGCACAGATATAAGATCTAAATAAAAGAGGCTGATTTGAGTGTGTGTGTGTGTGTGTGTATGTGTGTGTGTGAGAGAGAGAAAGAGAGAGAGAGAGAGATTTAAAAAATTGTAATTCAAATAAATGCTGTTCATTCATCAAATAAAAAATTTCTGTTTTCAACATTGATAATAACAAGAAATAATACAAAAATGTTTTCTTGAGCACCAAATCAGCATATTAAAATGATTTCTTAAAAATAATTTGACAATAAAGATTAGAGTAATGGCTGTATGGAGTAAAAAAAAAAAAAAAAAAAAAAAAAAAAAAAAATACCTTAATGGTAGTGTGTGTGTGTGTGTGTGTGTGTGTGTGTGTACGTGTGTGTGTACATCTTTGTGTGTGTATGTATGCGTGTATGTGTGTATGTGTGTGTGTATGTATATGGCACAGAATTGACAGACTTGATATAAACCTGACCTCATCCTATCAAACATTACCAACAGTCTCTGTTGGCTCTGCAGATCGTTCAGTGAATGTGTGGCAGCTGCTCGTTGTTTAGCGAGAACACAGACGTAAGGTGGGTGTGATGCAGCTCTTGAACTCTAAGCTAACTGTGACTCAGATACGACAAGCATGACTCATTCAGCCCCTCGTGCGGACTTGACATAAAGTGCAAGGTCTTTGCAGTGGCGTCTAGTAAAACTCTCAAGGGACGACTTCTACAGAGCAAAGTTGAACTCGGCGATCAAAAAGTCAACATAGTCTTTGTCTTTGGTCTTAAAGGCCTCCGCAATGACCCGAGTCACGTCCCGTTGCTCCATGCCTTTAAGTGACACGCCATTCACCTCCAGAATCACCTGACCCACACGTAACTGTCCAGAGATATGCACAGAGCCCCCCTTCTGGGAGACAAAAAGAGAAGGAGAGAAATAAGCAAAGGAAGTACTGCAGCTGTCTCAAACCTTCCGAAAAAAGAGATCATCTATCAAAAGTGTGAGAGAAGAGACGAGTGGGAAATGGGGGAGAAAATGATGGCTTGCTCTCTCAGATATGGCACTTCGTATTGAGAGCTTATTAGCTGACCTCCTGTCAAAGTATGAAGATAAAGTGCCTGGGGACGAGTAGAAAGAGATAACCAAGATGAGTGTTCTGGTTGTCATTTTTCGTTGAGCTGGAAGGAGGCCAGTCTAATAGTGCTGCTTTTAGGGTAACAAATTCCTCTACGGTCCACAATCAGGTTACGCCATGAAGGTGCGACTGTCATACAATCCTGCTGGAGTCTGATCTAATTTGTCAACATTTATTACAGTTGAACTCTCAACATGACACCCGAGCTCTACATGTCTCACAAAGACTGAATAGTGAATGCTCACATAATGAACATTTGATTAAAACCAAAGTGGAGCTTAGTGCGGTAGCCATGGTTACACCTCTGACATCGGCTCATAGTGCCGTGCTTTTCTTTCAGGTTGGATTCAATTCGTTACCATGTCAGATGACGTCTGAGATCTCACTCTAACGTCACATACTATATGATGCTTTAAAAATACTGCTTTAAAAAAAAAACACAATCAATAGCCATTATGCCTAATCAAGCTTTCAAATATGATCCGCAGCAAATTCTTTTTTTAAAAACAAATAATTCAGTCTAGGAATGTGGCATTTTACTAAATTGAGAAATATTAGTATTACCCTGGTGTAAGGCATCAAGGACAATCAAGCACAAACCCATTTACTATTCATTAGCTTAAAGCTAGAAAATAAATCTGTTTTTCTAATCATTTTTCCTTCCCATGAAGGTCAGCATTTTCAGGAAAAACGAATAAGCAGAGGAATAATCTGATGGTATCAAACAGCACTTTAAAAAGCTTTTCTCTTCACAGTTGCTTTTTCTAACAGACCAGCCAACAGATATGCTCAGGTCCTGCTGGGAAGTTCATTTTTAAGCTTCGGGTGCAGTCATATCACTTTGTTTGCGCAGGATAACGATGTACCTTAGCCAAAAATACTGCAATAAATAAAAGATGTGTTTTCTTTTTATATATATATATTTTTAAATACATTTTACAATTTATGAAGTTGCCGTAAACGTAATCATTATATATTACATCATAATTGCATTTTACATGCAACTTAGCTAGTTTTATTGCAAATTAAATAATATATAAAATTTCCTACATTTCCAAATTTCCACAAACAAATATACCATCAACTTCTGAAACTGCATCAATATTTTAAAATCCTACATTTCTCAATCACTATTGCCGTGGCATCCATATGCGTTCAACTTATAAATATGATCTTTCTTAAGTGACTGATGCACCATTAAACAGATTCCTCC
>NC_068375.1:39833736-39854997 GCF_023724105.1 Carassius gibelio | reverse complement strand
GACTTACAGGAGCGGGTTTAGGTGGAACGAAAGTGTCGATATCTTTCTTGGTGACTGCTCCGTCTGGTCCAGTTCCTATGGACACGGCAGTAGCACATTCCCATTTCTGTCAGTGTCACATATAAATCACCCATAACTGACAGAATTAAAGTCAATTTGCCCCTACCTGCGACTTGGGCGATATCAATTCCCTTCTCGGCTGCCAGTTTCTTGGCTAGTGGACTGGCAAACACCCTACCCTTCCTAGGAGCAGCAGGGGCGGCTGGAGCAGTGGCAGGTGCTGGGGTGGGAGCTGCTGGAGCTGGAGGTGGGGTGGCCACCTGGCAGGGAATTACAGTTTAAAGACATATGTAAACCACCTACTAAAATTATTTCTTTTTTGTTAGGTTAAATGTCAAAATTCTGGGTTATAAAACACATTAGAACACATTATGTTTGTTGTAACTGTAGATTAGCAGTAAGTGCACATGCTAACTATAACCAATCAATTAGTACATAGCTATATAATCATTTTTAAATAAAATAAATATCTTAATATCTCGTCAGACAAAATATTTGTTGTACAGCCAACCCCACAAAACAGGCTCAGCATGATCGTGGCTTGTGTCATTCAAAGTACTGCTGCACCTCAAAATGAACAATAAATGATTTCTGCTAATGTTTACTGATGTTAAAAAATTCCTAATTTTTTTAAATAATAATAGCAGTAAGTGTGCATGATTAACCTTAGCAGTAATTACATAAACAATAAAGGTCTTGTAGAAAAGATGGAGCTTTCTACCGGTGTTGGTGCGGGAGGTGGGCTTGTAGCCACCCCTGTCTCTACATAGTCTGCAAATGCGCCAATATCGGTTTCCTTTTCCACAATGATACAGAGAGGAGTGCCAAGGGGAACGTCTCTGGTGCCCTCAGCAATCAATATCTTAGCCAGGTAACCCTCCTCCTGTACCTCAAAACCTGAAAATCAAAGGAAGAAATTACTTTACATGATGTTGTGAACACTTAAATCTGGTTTATGCATATATTTTTGATTGTGTATAAATAGTTAATGTATTTATTAGGGATGAGCGAGTACAGCATTATCTGTATCTGTTAACCATATGAATTATCTGTATCTGTATCTGTACTCGGACTGGGCGGGGCCTAACCAGAAAGTGGGCGGAATTTAACCCGGAAGTAGGTCTGGTTGACTTAAAACGGGAGGGGCTTTAACTGGTATGTTATTTTAAGCATGAAATTGATAGGGGTTGATCAGAAATTGTTATATTTATTGCTGATTAGAAAACTATTTACATGACAGCGTCAGCATTGAGCTTCAGATCAATGGTTTTGATCACAATAACAAATGAACTATATACAGAACAAGTTTTGCAATGAATACAACACATGCGGTTGCAATTATGAAGTTAAATGTAATGAAGAAGAGTTTTCATCTCAACATAACTTTTTTTTTATAATCAGTGTGATTTTTTATTTTTGGTTCTTTTTTTATTTTTTATTTCCACACCACATGTGTGTGTTAATTTGTAATATTATTTATACCACAACTACCTTTATTTTTTTTATGAAATAGAGCAAGAAAGTGTCACAGTGCGTGAAGTCAAAAAACTGGTTAGAGCCAGCTGACGTTTAAAAAAGAAAAAAAACTCAAGATGACCGGCAGAGAGAGGGAGAAAGAGACTGTGTGTGTGTGTGTGTGTGTAGCTAATTAATTTGTAATAGTTTTATATACCACAACAACCTTTATTTATTTTTTATGAAATACAACAAGAAATAAGTGTCACTCAGTGCGTGAAGTCAAAAAACTGGTTAGAGCCAGCTGACGTTTAAAAAAAGAGTTTGCGAGTCGCATTCTACCAAGCGCCACGTCTAAACAAACCCCATTTTAAATGCTGTACTTTTGAATGATCTACTTGTGAAAGAATCCTGAAAAATATCTTTCCAAATATAAGCCCCGAATCATCATATGAAAATGATTTCTAAAGGATCATGTGACACTGAAGACTGGAGTAATGATACAATTTACATTTTATGAATAAATGTAATAATAATAATAATAATTAATAAATTACATTTTAAACTGTAATAATATTTCAGAGTATTACAGTTTTTTTTTTAATTGTATTTCTGATAAAATTATTGCTGCCTTGGTGAGACTTCTTTCAAAATATAAAAAAAAATATTTAAAGACCCCAAACTTTTGAACGATAGTGTATAAATAATGTTGAGTGCGACCGATCATCAATGACCAAATCTGCCCAACCTAAATATGTGATTACAATTTAGCCATAAATCTCAAAAATCACCATTTCCATAATGAGAAACTGTTATCTATAAGCAAAATAATTGACAATTTACCGATTGTTGCCTTATCGGTCTCGATTTCAGCCAGCAGGTCTCCCTCACCAAGTTTCTCACCCACCTTCTTCTCCCAGCGCTGCACGGTGCCCACAGTCATAGTGGGGGAGAGAGCTGGGAGAAGAACCTAATGAAAGCAAGACAGAAAGTCAGTAACAGCAGGATCAAGACATACTTGCATATGCTTAAACCGGCCAATATCCCAAATATTTTTTCTAATTTTAAGTCATTTTCATATTTGGTCCACATCTCATACCTTCATGTGAGGTGGGTGGGAGCTTCCAGGAACTTGTGGTGAAGCAGGAGCAGCAGCAGGCGCTGCTGGAGGGGGAGGGGCAGCTGCAGGTGCAGAGGCGGAGCTAGCGATTTTATCCAATGTAAGGTCTTTAAATGCAGGGATGAGGTCAGGACTAAAGGTCAAAGGTTAGATGATGTATATAAGGTGGGAAAATCTCAAACATACATTCTATTTAACACACACACAGATATTAAACATACAACTTCATGCTTTCATAAAAAGCTAAGATCAAGACACAGAATCAATTAAGCCCTTTATTATGACTGCACCATTTCTCTGTGGTACCACAAAAATGATAGGAAAGTTTCCTCTCAAGTATGAATACTTTTAACTATCATTTTACATTATTAAGGACATTATGCAATATGTATACAGCAAACAGTAGATATTGGTAGTGCAGGTAAAAATGATGCTTACTTGTCAACTGTAATACAAATGACACCCCCAATGGGCACATCTCTTGTACCCTGAGGGACCAAGATCTTGGCAAGGTAGCACTCCTCCAGCATTTCAAATCCAACAGTAGCCTTGTCTGTTTCAACCTGACCAAATCAAAACAGAATAGCTAAAATTCAGTATTATGCCATGGGGCTGTTGAGCGTTTGATTCTGATTGGTTGACAGATGCTCCAAGGTGCCATGCTCCATGTCGTTGTCTCATTCATTCTCAGTCAGATGTACATTAATATTACAAAATTCAACAGCTGTCATCAATTATTACTTATTCTTGTCATCACTATTAAACTATTAAGTGTAATTTTATCTTGTTGGTAAAACTGAATGTGCTTCACCTCAGCAATCAAATCTCCCTCATTGATTTTGTCTCCTTCTTTCTTCTCCCAGCGTGCAATAGTGCCCATCTGCATAGTTGGGGACAACGCGGGTAGTTCCACCTGTAATAAAATGAATTAGGTTAAATTAACAGAAAGTTGTGAGCATTTTGCATGAATGAATATAAATTCTACTCATAGAATGTAATAAATTAACAGTCAGAAGTTGAGAGTAATTGTGTTCCTGTAGCTCAGTTGGTAGAGCATTGCGCTTTATCAAGTGCAAGGTTGGGGTTTCAATTCCCCGGGAACACTTGATAGGTAAAAATTGATAGCCTGAATGCACTGTCGCTTTGGATAAAAGCGTCTGCTAAATGCATAAATTTAATTTAATTTAATTTTAATTTAATAACAATGACTTCTGATCAGGTTGATCATGTAACACTGAATACTGAAGTAATCGTTGTTGAAAATTCAGCTTTACGGTCACAGAAATAAATAACATTTTAAAATAAATTAAAATAGAAAACATTTTAAATGGTTACATTTTTGTACAATATTACATTTTAATGCATTTTTTTTTTTACTGAATAAATGCAGCTTTTGTGAGCATAAGAAACTTCTTTTTGGATAATTACAAATCATAACTATTCCATACTTTTTGTTATGTAAATGATCTGCATTGAAATTGTAGTTCAACAGTTCTGTTGTTGATTACTGTGATGTAAGATCATGATATTCAGGAATCCCACAACTTCCAAATGATGGATTTCCATGACTTGTGCCAGTTTTTTGTTTTGTTTTTACGAATGAGGATTTTTATTTATTTTATGGAGACTGGACTCACAAACAGCTATTTCAAACTGATGAAATGGTTTAGAGCAGAGTATTAATGTATAATCATTATGGAGATGAGCATTTATTTTATAATTTAATTATTTTCTAAGCATGGAAATATATGAAGACATCTACTAAGACTAAATATTTAGAATATTATTAAATCATATGAAACTGTTCTGGCGTCTCGTGAGATAGCATGCAAACACGGACCTCTGACAGCTCACAGAATTTATGACATACCTATATACACATATATATAGAAATAACATCTTGAAGGTGACACCAACAGAAGAAACGCACTGATGCGCTATTCCAGGATTCAGTTCACATAAAACATTTTGAAATAATTTTATTCTTCCTCATGTTTTCCAAATCTGTGCCTTAGTATATTCAAAAAGAGAGAAAAAAATCAAGTCAAACGGGGTTGGAAGCACATAATAACATGAGTTAGCCCTTAGCTTACTTTCTGATGTGGCGGCAGACTGTACACTCGCATGCTTTGACTGAAACTAGCCGTCTGGCTTCTCCAGACCCATGATCTGTTAATGAGGATGCTGTTGAACACACGCCGACCGTCACTCAAGATCCGGGGCCGGGCCGGGCCGCTGGAGTGGTATCGCTTGAGATGATGGCATGACAGCGGTCCGGATCGTGGACTAGCAGCAGCAGCAGGGCCCGTCCGGACACTGGGCCGGGTGAATCTGGGAGATGGACGCACTCGCAGCGCTAAACGCAACATTTTGAACGTGATGACCCCTGTAAAACGACGCTGGATTTGAGTAAAGCCACTCTGGTATCAGAGTATCTGCTATTCCCCCGACAACGTACCAAACAACCTCACTTTCCAATGACCTCCTCACTCAAAAACATTCCACTTTACGACAGTCTCCTTCGCTTCGTCCTCCTGTTAACGCGCCAGGGTTGCCAGATACGTTTCCTTTTAAATTTTCTCATGAACAAAATCATGTTTAGTCGCAAATTATAACTATGATAGATATGAAAGTGATTAACACTTACATTTTTCGCATAAGCTTAGAGAATCGTTAGGTTACACAATTATATGGGCAAGTATTTTATTGAACAGATGCATCAATCTGAGAGCGGGCGAGTGTAATTGTAAATACATGGCAACCTTCAAGCTGTCAAAACCGGTGTCGTACTTCTCAAGCAAGCACTGACGTAAAAGTGCCGCAAAGTAAAAGTTTAACTATCCACGCCTACTTTTCAAATATGGATCACTTCGCATTTACATTGCTAATGCATTGCGACTCAAGTGAATTATTTTAAGGTATGATTCTTTTCCATTTTTTATCCTTTAAATGTTTAATATACCCATAAATAAAACGCAAACTCCCTCGTGTCGTTAAATCCCCCCACTTTATATCTTCCATAAACACACAGTAATTTGAAAAACTTATCAGCATAAAACAAGACAATGCAATTGTTGCATTTTATTGAGGTATTTTTCCAACCAACTATTAATTCATATACTGATAAGAGAGCAGGCACGTGCTTAGAAAAGCATTTATTGTAATGCAACTTTCAGCAAAATAGAAAAATATAGAATACAATACATGTAAGGAAAAGCATCAAGTAGCGTTATTTTGCATTGGTATTTTGGTTGTTTATTTAACGATTTTAGCGAGGGCTGCTGCTCGTCTCTCTGTGTTCTTGAACAGAGCTCGAATAAGGCTCTTCATCTCATTACAGGAGAACTCCACTGCCAAAGGGCCTTTCCCCTCTGCCCACCTAAATAAGAAGAAAAATATGTTTAACGTGAGCTCCAATTAAATATATGAACTCTATACATAATCCTAAATAAAATAATGAAAAGCTAATAAAGCTTTTACAGACAAGATCCTATAAAATAAACCATATATAAAAGAAGATGTGTATCACCGGTCCACAATCTCCTGTAGATTTGCATTTAGCACCATGGAGATCTCTTTTAAGGTCATCCATTTCTTAACATAGACTGGAACCTCTTCTTGATATTTTTTGTTCTTGTTTTCATCCGGCAATGGATTGAAGACCAGCGGCCCTTCCTCGATGATGGTTTGACATAGTGTTCGCAGTCGCTCACCATCCACGTTAGAGATGTCCTGGAATGAGAGCACTTAGTTTATACCCCAAACAGTTAATTGTTGTCCCCAAAAACAACAGCATTATGTATTGCCTTACCTCCAACATCATAATTTTGTTAATCAGCTCTGAAATTGCGGTATTGAGGAGAGTCCCAATGGCTTTGCAGTATATGTTCACAGGCAAGACATCTTGCCAAACTTTTCCCAACCTCCTCAGCTGATGAATTACCTAAAATAAACGATAACAATAAAACTTCAGTGACGAGCACTCTAGGCACAAAACCCTCTACTGTTCATTCAAGGACAGTGAATTTGTGGTGTTTCATCATACTTGTCTGATAGCCTTGCTGGCTACAGAGTAATTGTCTTCATCATCCAAGTTGGAGAAGTTCCTTGCAGTGGACAGTCTCTCCAACATCTCAGCTTTTTGAACGTTCATTTGTGCCACAAAGCACCGAGCACCTTAAAATAAAGAAAAAAAATAAGCATCTCATCTTGAACACTGCTATGTACACTACTGTTCAAAAGGTTGAGGTTGGAAAGATTTCTCTTATGCTCACCAAGGCTGCATTTATTGTATCAAGTAATATTGTGAAATATTGTTATAATTTAAAATGACAAATGCAATTTATTCCTGTGACAATCCTTCAGAAATTATTCATTATTCAATTATTCATTATTTGGTTTAATTTAATTTTGAAATGAACTATACTGAATTGTTGTGATTGTTGTTAATTGTAATGCTGAATAAAAGTATTAATTTCTTACGGACCAATTTGAACAGTATCATAAAATGTCAGTGTGCCCTCACCTAGTCTTCTGAAGCCTGGGACCAAGTCTACAAAATAAGCAACTCCATCTTTCAAAGGAAGGTGAGGTTTAAACTGGAAACCCAAGGTTAAGAGGTGGTGAGCTATGAACATACAGTTATTGTGTTGGATTGCAGCCAAGTGAGGCAACTTCAGGAAGTTGTCCCTAAGTTATGAAAAAAAGAACCACATTAAAAACAAACAAACAATATACTGAGAATATGGCTATTTAAAAAAATACATCAGCTTACTTGTGATATGTAGGCACAACATCATAGAATAGGTGAAAAATGTTTCTGACTGTGTAGAAAAGCTGGACTGCACTGCAAAAAAGAAAAAGACCACATATTCATGAAGTTCAGCAATTAGAGCTTCCACATGGACATAAATCCATACAGTATCTGCTAGGGATGCACCGAATTCTCGGCCACCGAATATTATTGGCCAAAAATGGCATTTTTGGTTTTCGGCCAAGAGAGATATAGCGCCACACCACCCAGCAGTATTCAGCACACAGGATTCACTCTCCTCATCACTGCTCCACTCAATATTCCACTCTATGAATGTGCACCACTCATATAGTACTCACTGGAAAAGCTAAGTCTGCTCAAATAACCCACCGACAGGATATTTCTTTGTAGTATATTTGTTTCTGTCTGCAATAGCTCTACATTGCTGTAATGATAGTGAAGTGACATTCAGCCAAGTGATAGTGATAGTGAAGTGACATTCAGCCAAGTATGGTGACCCATACTCAGAATTTGTGCTCTGCATTTAACCCATCCGAAATGCACACACACACACACCCGGAGCAGTGGGCAGCCATTTATGCTGCGGCGCCCGGGGAGCAGTTGGGGGTTCGATGCCTTGCTCAAGGGCACCTAAGTCATGGTATTGAAGGTGGAGAGAGAGCTGTTCGTGCACTACCCCCACCCACAATTCCGTCCGGCCCGAGACTAGAACCCACAACCCTTCGATTGGGAGTCCAACCCTCTAACCATTAGGCCACGACTTCCCAAAGCTTTTACGTAACATGGCAATGCTGGTAAAATGATGCTACTCTCGTGACGCTCTGCTCACTAATAATAATATCTTTATAGGATTATACATTATTTTAATAATTAGTAAAAAAAAAAATAAAAAAAAATCTCTATCTGATTCTGTTGCATGGAACCGAATAAATAATACTGATATTTAATAATATAAAATAATATTGATGTTTAATATTAAGGTAACACTTCACAATAAGATTCCGTTAGTGTTAGTTAATGAAGCCTATTAACTAACGTGAACAATACATTACAGTATTTATTCCTAATGTTAGTTAATGAGAATAGAGTTGTTCAGTGTTAGTTCATGTGCATTAACTGTTAACAAGCACAACTGTTGATTTTAATAGTAAATGTTTAAATTGACTAAGACTTCAAGATTTTAAGGCATTGCCTTAATGTAATGTGTAAATCTGTGTAAAATATATCGTAAAGCTTTTACGGGTTTGGAACGACATACAAGTAAGTGATTAAAAACAACATTTTCATTTTGGGGCGGAGTAACCCTTTAAAGGGATAGTTCACCCAAATAGCAAAATTATGTCTATTAACTCACCCTCATGTCGTTCCAAACCCGTGAGACCCCTGTTTATCTTCAGAACACAGTTTAAGATATTTTAGATTTAGTCTGAGAGCTCTCAGTCCCTCCATTGAAACTGTGTGTACGGTATACTGTCCATATCCAGAAAGGTAAGAAAAGCATCATCAAAGTAGTCCATGTGACATCAGAGGGTCAGTTAAAATTTTTTGAAGCATCAAAAATACATTTTGGTCCAAAAATAGCAAAAACTACGACTTTATTCAGCATTGTCTTCTCTTCCATGTCTTTTGCGATAGAGAGTTCAAAAAGCAGTTTGTGATATCCGGTTCTCGAACGAATCATTCGATGTAACCGGATCTTCTTGAACCAGTTCACCAAATCGAACTGAATCGTTTTAAACGGTTCGCTTCTCTAATGCGCATTAATCTACAAATGACTTAAGCTGTTAACGTTTTTTATGTGGCTGACACTTCCTCGGAGTTAAAACAAACCAATATCCCGGTGTAATTCATTTACTCCAACAGTACACTGACTGAACTGCTGTGAAGAGAAAATTGAAGATGAACACCGAGCCGTTGTGTAACTCTCTCTCACAACAGACACGGAAGAGAAGACAATGCTGAATAAAGTCATAGTTTTTGCTATTTTTGGACCGAAATGTGTTTTAAAATTCTAACTGACCCTCTGATGTCACATGGACTACTTTGATGATGTTTTTATTACCTTTCTGGACATGGACAGTATACCGTTCACACAGCTTCAATGGAGGGACTGAGAGCTCTCGGACTAAATCTAAAATATCTTAAACTGTGTTCCAAAGATAAATGAAGGTCTTACGGGTTTGGAACAACATGAGGGTAAGTTATTAATGGCATAATTTTGCTATTTGGGTGAACTATCCCTTTAATTATAGTGTCTGTAATGCCTGCTACATACCACTGGGGGGAGCTTCCCACCACCTCAGACAGAGTCTGAATGGCAAGCTCCATGAGCTGCTGCACTGACTCACTAATGCGACACACAGGCAGGCAGAGAGTGTTGGGACTCAGCTGCTTCTCGTTTTCCAGGCTCTGCTGATCATAATGGGCGGTTTTCTTATTAGACTCCTTCCTCTCCTTCTCTCCTCCACTGGGATTTGGTAGTTTAGGGATAGAGAGCTTATACTCCGGAGTGATCTGGATGAGAAGAACATATAGAAGCCTTTAAATACAATCTTTAATAGCTTAATTTAAATAAGAGAATTTAAAGAGGTCTTACTTTCACTGTGTTGTGCATCTCAGATGTCATCAGTTTCCGTGCAGCCACAATGACATCTTGGCATTTTTTGCTTGCAAAGTGGGAGTTGATGTTCCTGGCGTATTTTAAGAGGTCCGTTGAGTCCCCTGCGAGGTAGCCCATTTCTTTCAGACTGCTCTCAAAATCTTCTGTCTGTTTAATGACCTGACAATACAATTTAATTTTGTATTACAAAGTCTGCTGCACAGTTGTCATATGCTGATAGATCCTTGCAGTCTTACCTCACTATACTCAGCTAGCTGACTACTGTTAGCTGGTATGGAATGAACCAGACATTCACGAATTATGCATTCAGACATCTCCTCCCATATCAGGTCTCCTAAAATCTCAGACACTTTCTTTCCATCTATAGACACATCTGAAGAAAAAAAACAAAAAAAAACACACACACACCATACTCAGCCTACTTAGATCCTTTTTTAAGACCACTTGTTAGATAAAGTGACGTACTAGGGACTCCCTACTATATTTTGTATAAAACAGTTTTGCATTTTATGCATGACCAACAATGACATGCAAATAGCACCGTAACACTTATAAAGAGTTAGTTCACATACACCGAATGAAATAAACACAGACAATTGTGCATGCTAGAACACACCTGATTGGTTCTAGTGCTGTGGGCTGTTTAACATAAGTTACTTGTCTCTGTAATGTTTAAATGTGAATAAAATCCTACATGAAATCTGTTCTTATATATTAAGCAACCATATCTCTTCGCAAAGCTTGGATTAAACTGATTGAATCATATGGAATATTTTAAAGGGTTGGTTCACCCAAAAATGAAAATTCTGTCATTAGTTACACACACCCTCATGTCGTTCCAAACCTGTAAGACCTTGGTTTATCTTCGGAACACAAATTAAGATATTTTTTATGAAATCTGAGAACTCGCTGACCCTCCCTCCAGAAACAGCAAGGATATTACCACGATCAAAGCACAGAAACTTAACAAGGACATAGAATACTTTTTGTGCACAAAGAAAACCATAACACCACAATACATTCAGCAATTCTTCTCACAGAGTTATCATCTTCCCATCATTTTGGAGAGTACCCCAGAATGTAATTAACATAATAAGCTTAGAAAAAATACGGTTGAACCCCTGATGTCACAGACTTTTTCACCAATGTCCTGGATACGTTTCTGCCTTGATCTTGGTAATATCCTTGTGGTCTATGGAGGATCAGAGAGCTCACGGGATGCATCAAAAATATCTTCATTTGTGTTCCAAAGATGATTGAAGGTCTTGCAGGTTTGGAACGACATGAGGGTGCGTAAATAATTACAGAATTTTCATTTTGGGGTGAGTTAACCCTTTAATAATGCCTTAGTTAAAATTAGTTTGCAAAGACATGAGCTTGTTGAGATGACAGAATTTTCATTTTGAAAGTTATATAATTGTATTAATTAAAAATTATTATAAATATGTAACATTATAAAGTTATATAATAGTAATAATTAACCACTAATAACCGCTAGCATAGTGTACAAATTGTAATTATTAATCATGACTACAATGTCTATGGTGAACAAAATAAACTTTTTGGTCACACACACACAAAAAAAAAAAACGTACCAAAAAGGTGTTCGTGTAGTGTTTTAAGCACGGTGAGCACTTTGGTATAAGCCTGGCTGGGATCTGGATGCTCTGCTTTGGTTTCTGTACACTGCAGGCTCAAGACAGCGCCCTGTTCTGGGTGACTGCTCACTTCCACCACCAACGAGGGGTATATGATCAGAGGCTTCAGCATGTACTTAAACAACACTTGCCCTAAAGGATTGACAAAGAGTCAGGCAGTCAACTTACAGACTAAATACTGTGAACAAATCGATCTAGAGGTACAAATGGGCTGTAACGCCAAAACCTATTCGTACCAAAGAGTTTAATTTTTTTATGTAGCTCTCCTTGAATGAAGAGGGCTTGGAGAATGCTGGGGAGAAGGGCATGTGGGACAGATTCATCTCCCTTAGAACCTCCTCTGTTCAAATGAAGCGCTGTCTTCAGGAAAGACTTCACACTAGTGAGCTCGGCTGAGAAAAAAAACAAACAAACAGAAAAATCAAAACTATTTAGGTCACCGAACAGAGACAGAATGTTCTTAAAGATAACATTTTTTCCAGTTAGACACCAGCAACAGAGCTTTTCTTCTGTATTGTGACATACCGGAGTGAAACTGATTACTAAAGAAAAAACAAATTGTAACCTAAATTGGTCACAATGAGATCAACAAAATGCATTACAGAGAGGGTGAATTTTCATTTCATACCAGTTTTAAGTAAAATATAGTTAGTTACTTTTAGTGGAAGGAAGTTTCCAGACTGCCAGTTTCTGCCACTCTTCCCCAAGGTGGTAGATGAGATTCTCTCTCTGTATTGTGACCTCTGAGCTGAGGGCATGAACTAAAGGCAACTCTGTGTCTTTCCAGGCTTTCAGGGCATCGACACTAGCTCGTGCCTGTATAATGCAAGTAGGAATATGTGATTAAGACACTGTATAGTAATTCATAGGGCTGTTAATCGACCAAAATGCTATTCAAATTAATTACATGATATGCCAATAAATGTATAAAATTTGAGGATGAGGAAAAGCCCTCATTGTTTTATATAAAACATTAAATATACAATTAATTAATAAACCTGTTAAATTCAGAGGGTAGTAATATGATGAATGAATTTAATGTTGAATGCGACTGACCTTTCCATGTTGTTTGGCTGCAACCACAAAGTTTTTTTCCTGCAAGGCCCTGTGATACTCCTCTATTGCCGTGTCAAACTATAAGAGCATATCAGAATAATCAGATAATGTTTCTATTACACAAACCATGTGCCCTTACTTAAATAAACAGGCAAATTACTGTAAACTGTTATTACACAATCAACTGAATTACAAGAATGCACATGCTTTAAATCATAAGTCTAGCTTTATGGTCAGAAAATCTTCTAAGCCTATACAAAAATCCCAGTAGCATTACCTCTTGGAGATGCTGGAGCAGGTCTATAACTGCAGTATTTTTCTCTAGCTGCTGTTTAAGCTTAGCATACTCTGTTACGGCATCATGGAGATTCTGCTGAACCTGGAAATGCATACACTTAGTTTTCATAAACTGTTTTTTTGTGTGTGTGGAACTAACGCATACTTGTTTATTAATAGTAAAATAAAGGTACCTCATTCTCAATGCAGCTTTTTAATAAATCAATGTCTTTGGAAACTGATTCAACCTGGTCCAAAAGCTCTTCTGCTCCCTCCATACTGGGCATAAACTCAATATATTTTTTATTTATCATGTCTGTAACCTCTTCCTGCATGGAGAAAAATAAAGGAGGTTAAAACTGACACAGAAACATAAAACGGTAATAAATACAAGCTTAAACACAAAAAGGGTTTTGATATAAATGGAAAAATATTTTTTTCAGGAATACAAGGATAAACTCATCATCCAATTGAAATATTAAGACTAAGACACATTTCATTTGATAGATTTAATTACAAAAAGCTCTGAAAGTGATATAATGATCTCGTTAGACACAAAATCTCACAAATCTCTAAACATAATCAAGAATAAAACACAAAAAGGCAAGTTTGATGGGTAAAAAAAAGAACCAAGACAGATATTATTATTATCGTTGTTAACACGGTCTCAAGACTGTAAAGAACACAGTAATGTTGCCTGAAACAAGTCTAATAACATATAACTTAATCTTTCTCAAAGAGCTCAGACTGACAATGATATCAGCAGCATAACACGTGAGCCAGAAAGTGTCACATCAATACCGCTCTATTCTCGAATTAAACATGAATCAAAGTTTTTATTGTCCAGTGAAGCTTATTACACGTTTGCTATTCTTAAATGACTTCATATGTCATGAGAGGAGTGTGAGCCGCACTTTAGTTAACGGTCGGTCAATGTAACGTTATGCTAACATTATTACCAAAAGAGTTAGTGTGCCAAAAAACTAAATAATCGCATTTTTTAATTATTAAATGTAACATGAATTATTGTTTACAGTTAAGTTAACTCAGTTTTATTGGGGTTTGACAGCTGCTAACTAGCTAACTCAACTAACGTTACACTGTTTACCTTCGTTTCTTCCACTTTCCGTGACAGTTTGGAGATTTTGCAGGCGAGGTCATCTTTCTCCAGCTTTCCTGAGCTGGCGAGCACTTCTGTCACAAACGACGACATGACGGTAACGTTAACGGGTAAACGACTGAACGCTCAAGATAATTCACCACTTCATACCCAAGGGGCAAGGAACTCGACCGGAAGTTGAAGTCGGGTGGGGGCTGCCATCTTTTAGCAGAACTTCACTTGCGTTAGCATTCCCATTGACTCCCATTCATTTTGGCGTCACTTTGACAGCGAATAACTTTACATCTGAGGCGTTTAAAGACACTGTTTGTCCATTATTTATTTCTAAAGATACACGACAATGTATAAAGGGCTCCATTACCTTCTATGTTACATTATGGCCCCGTATAAACAGTTTTTGTAAAAAATAGGCTAACGATTGCGTCATAACCACTCGGCTCTCTGTCGCATTACCGTACAGACAGGTGGAGAAGCTCGCAGGCAATTAACTTAATATGGCGTAGTGGCGTTACATTTTAAAATACTATACAAAATAATTAATCAGAATACTTACTCCTGCTCACTCACGACAAAGAACTCCCCGCTCAAGCTCGCCGTCTCTGCAAGATTAACGATGGCAGTTTTCACGCACAGCTACTAGAAGATTTACATCTGTCAGACAGGTTGCTGACGTCGTCAAGCTTCGTTTGAGTCTGCGCGTCAGAAACGGAAGTGCTAAAAAACGCTAAAACTGGGCTTCATTTGTCTCAATTGAGTTCCAATGGGGTCGCTGTGTCCATTTCTTTTACTGTCTATGTTCATACCACGACCCGCCATTCCGCGCGCAAGGGATTCTGGGAGTCTCTGTCTGTTGGAGGAAAAAACAAAGCAGTATTTGATTTTAAAAAGGGCGGGGGGCGGTTAGAAATGATCGCTTGCTGCCCGGCGAGGTGCTTTAAACCATACAATTGGGTCATTCTGTAATTTTATTAGGGCAGGTTACAGACGAGACTGAAAAACAATGAAATGTATTCATTGTTTTGGATTGTTTTGTTTGTTTTAGTGGATATACAATAATTTAAATTTCGCTTCTAGTCAGACTGAAAATGTGTATTCTTAGTAAACACACTTTAAATAGAAAAGCAACTGCACTAAATTAAAATGGCAGAAAACAACAACAACTACGGTGCTTTCTGGAATATAAAAGAGTAAGAAAAATAAATAAAAGGTTTAAAATTATAATAACAAAGAAATGACATTTAGATTTTCATCTGAGTGAATTAGGGTAACGTTACTACTGTCATATAGTGTGTGAAACGGAGATTTTTTATTTTGGTAGCTTTGTCTAACAAGTGGTATCAAATAGATGTACAGAGACATCATTAAAGTGAATCTGGGTAAGCCTTCAGAACGTTTAATAACCTTAGACCAGCAGGCTAACAAGTTGTGACAAGTCTGAAGTTTGTGTCACTTCTCAGCCATTATGTTGACGGCCATCACCCCCACCAAAGGGAATGAGTCAAAGATCAGGGAGGTGGCATCCCACCCATGTCCATCCTCATGTGGAGCTACCATCTCAGGCAGGCACCCTAACCCGCATAGTGTGTATAGGTTATGATATAGATTTTTATAATGTTCACATATGACACAGTGTATAATGAATATCAGAACCCTCTTCTGTGGCCTGGAGATCTACTGTAGCAGACATGCAATCATCAAATCATTAACACATCAGTAATTGAACCAATGCATAATGTTTATCTTAAAATACACACTGTTAGCATGTGTAATACTGCAGTTTAAGTAAATGAGCATTGTGACAATGGCTCTAGTCGATTACCTTGTTTGAGGACTGGACGTTGAGGTTTCACTCTTTGCCACCTTTACTGAGCACCTATTATTGTGTTATTCTTTGGTATTACTCAATACAAATGTGTTATTCTATGTTATTTACTTAATATGGTTTTATATTACTTATAATATTATGCATAACTATGACAGAAAGCAATATACTGATCAATATGCTGAGTTATTCCCAAATACTGGTTGTCGTGAAAAGGGTCAGGTGTATAAAAGCCCTCCCATAGGGCAGTACTAGTAGTGTTGAACAGGATTGGACATAAAAGACCTCCCACTGGGAGATCCTGGTAATATTCCACTAAGTTGTATCTGTGAACTAAACTGACCTCTATAATGCACCTGTGAACTAAAATAACCCTGAGAACTTTGGGTGATTTCCAAATGCTGACAGTGGTAAACAGACTTGGAGGGAGGGCTCACGTGACCATATCCAACCAATAGGGAGAGATTGTTTAATTGTTGATTTGGCCGAATTCCATCATTAAGTGAGAAGGGGTGGGAAACTTGGCGGGCAATGCCAATTAAAAACCGGAACTACCAAATAAGGTATGGAGATAGAGGTATAAAATGAGTGCATGGACAGACAGAATATTCAGATGCGACGGCCGTCATCTCGGCTTTGTTGTTTTGAGCAATAAAGTCTATATTCTGACACCTGGAACCCCGTCTCCTTAGCCTTATTTATTTGACTGAAGAAATTCATCATCAGCCCTAAGACACGACACTATTCTCTAAAACTATTCTGTTACCTACTGATGAAGGTGTAGCATAACAGACAGTAGGTGACAGTAAAAAGTAAACAGTTAAAAAGCCTCTTCATTTTCTGCAGGGCAATAGGAGAGTGTAATCCTGATAATATAATGACATGTTTCTGAAACTTAACCAGATGGCTCCAGTGCTTCTTATCTTTCTTAAATGCTTCCCATGTAGCTTTAGAAGACCACAATCCACTGTGCAGAGCAGTACTTTGTTGCATCAACACAATCATTCCCATGATCAAATTCTAATTAAACTTAGGAGGTTACGTCTAATTCTGTAAATTAATCCAGGGAGTAACAGGCATGAAGTGTTGTGGTGATGCACTTTTTTTTTCTGATGATTTAATACAGATGTATGAAAAATATCCAATTGTCTTCATTTAATCTTTTTTCCACACTTTGCTATTTAATAACACAGAATGTTCAGTTTTAGATGGGAAAGCACAGTCTGACTTTACAAAAAAATGATGGAAAAAAACAAATGCAGATTGGAGCATTTCTTTTGATGAATATAATAGCAATTTGACACTGTGGCATAGGATATGTCTCACTAATTTTATCTGAATTACACAACATTTTTATATTTTGTTAAACATAAATCAACACTATGCCATAGGCATTAATCAAACAAGTGTAGTTAACAAAAAAACAAAACAGATTGGACATTGTATGCATGAGTTACAACAACTTCCTGTCTGATGGCATTTATAGCATGCTTTAGGACTTAGTAAGTGTTGCTAGCATGTTTAGCACACAGTGGAATGTTTTACTGTAGCCTATTGCTAATAGTGCATCACAGTGTTAAACATGTCATGTCCTGTTGACAGTAGGTGGCGCTATGATTCTGACTGAATCTTGGCATGTCAATGTGTTCAGGCCAGGACTCTAATCAGTCATGTTATGCTTGGGGCAAATTAGACACTGTATACCTGAGTTATAGCAACTTCCTGTTTATTGCATTAATAGCATGCTTTAGCAAATTAGCTAAGTGTTGCTAGCATGCTTTTTTCATGTTTGTAGCATGTTGCTAGTCTATTTAACACTTGCTGAGACTTTTTAATATATTTCTAAAAGTCTATTACGGTGTTAAACATATCCCTTAATAGGTAGGCTATGTGAACAAAGATATGTGAACAAAATGCACGTTTTTGCCATTTGCAATCCATATTAAGCACCCGTGGCAATATTTCAATCATTAAACAGTGCGTCAAATGGTGTAAAAACACTTCAAGCACCTTAATATATTTAAAACAGTAATATTAAAAGATCAAAATTCAGTAATCACTATATTAATGATCTATAGTTTACACAGGCAAGCAGATGAGCTCGGAATATGAAGGCAATACACTTAATGGTTCAGTGTTTTCGTTATAATGGTTTTCTAAGGGAAAACATGTAACGTGAAACTTTGCACATTGTGTTTATATTCTGGGTCCATATAAAATATACATCATCAATAAGGTGATTACTGAATTTCACCTTTAAATATCTGTGTTTTCCTACACTACCACTTAATGCAAACTGTGTAAAAATAACTGCCGGTCAGTGGAGCAAAGCTCGTTTTGCCCTTCAGGTGGGCGTTTCTATGAGTGTGTGACATCATGTGAAAACTACTACCTCACTGTGTAGATAAACAATTCATATAAATGCATGAAACTGTAGCTGCTCTTTGTATGTGCTTATTTTTAGTAACAGGCCATTCTGAAAGCTTCTTACCCACTGAAACATGTTTAAGAGAGGAAGATAAAACTATTATTTAAAAGCAAAAACTATTGCTTGACAGAGAGTTATACTTCTTTTGAAACATAATTAACATGGCAGTGTTTTGTGGATACTGACAAAGGATTTGGCCTAATATATATATGTATATATATATATATATATATATATATATATATATATATATATGTGTGTGTGTGTATATATATATATATATATATATATATATATATATATATATATATATATATATAAAATGGCAAATATATGAGGAATATGACGAAATATATGAAACTAAAACTTGTTAATGTAAAAATATTTAAAAATCTTTATTAACAATATTTTATAACATTTGTATATTTTGTAAGATATATTAAATATACACATCTGAAAATATATTCTTTGCACGGTTATGACTGCAGAAGCCATAACGTGATGAAACATGTACAAATAAGAGTTCACATAGATTTACAAATAAATGGTCCTGTCAGTGGTCTCCTACATAATAACTAGTTATTATCAATGGACCTGCAGCAGATGTATCGTATAAATGGAAACTCTTATAGAATTATGATGAGAAGAACTTGGAAGAAACAGAAATGAGAACAGACAGAGGGTGAAAACATAAGAAAAAAGAGAACTCACAGGACAGGGCGACAAAGTGAGAAATCAAATTTTTATTGAAAGGTAAAAGAGGGGTAGAACAAAGGAGTGGAATATCAGATAACCACTGTACAAAGAAAGAATACACAGAAGATCTTCAGCTTAGTGTAGACTGAAATAAAGTGGCTCCAGCAAATCTCTATAAAGGACTATATTTTCACGCTGTCTACAGCTCATGTGAAAAGAAGAATGGGGTACAAGCTTTCACTCTGCCTTTTCTGCCCTCTCACAAACCTGGCTACAAAATGTCATCTATTTGATCTTTCCTGAGATCAATAAGAAAATAAAATCCAGCTCAGCCTGAGGCAGAGGATAGATCACCTTGTGACTGTGCCTTTTTTTGTTTTATTTTTTACCTTGCCTCACTTCACAGTGACGACTGAGCTGCTGTGAATGGACTCCATGACAGCAGTCAGGCGGCTGCACAGATCATGGGGAGATTTCCTCACTTTGGGGGGCTCCTTCAGGACCACCATTTCTGCAGAACAATCCAGGACTCTGGGCAGGAATTCACTGAGCTTTTCCTGGACAGAATCTGATTATCCAAAAAACAGCCAAACATGAACAAAAACATGAGCATGTAAGAATCTAATTTAAATGGTCTATATATGAAATCTGGGGGAAAAGAGCCCACCATCCATGTCCTGCCCCAGGTAGGAGCACCAGCAACTCCTGATCAGCTCAATGATGTCCAAGTCCTCTTGGCTGATGCTGTCTCTGACCATGAGGTGCATGCAAGGGATAATGCACTCATTCATGATGGTCACTGCCTCTGCCACTTCATTTTCATCTTGACTTTTAAAGAGTGTGGCTGCGTTCTCATTCAGCACCTGCAGGGGGCAACACATACACAGAAATTTCATATCAGATGGGATTAAAATATATTGTACCAGTCAATGTTTCTCATGAGCCTAAAAATATTTTGATCTAAAGGTTTTTGACTGATATAATACATTAGGGGTGTACTCATACATGTATTTGGACCAAACCGGCATGGTATGAACACCTTGGTTCGGTGCATGAGAGTTTATAACAAATACACGCAATTCATCCTCAATCCAGCAGTAATGCTACATTGTTTGATAATCGCCAGCAGAAGAACAGCGAATGCCATGATTTGCGCACTTTTTTGTGCACAAACAAAGCCCACTAGACAGTGACCATGTGCTGATTCTGAATGCGTCTCTCACTGACAAAGGAGTATACTTTAAATGTGCATACACTCAACTGTTCATGTTTCCTACCTCTCTCATTCAGCACAAATCCAAATATTATACTATATATATATATATATATATAATACATATATATATATATATATATATATATATATATATATATATATATATATATATATATATATATATATATATATATATACATATGTACACTAGCAATGAAAACAAAACATTGTGCTTTTGTAAAATAAAGAAAACAAATAGGATGTCGCTTTCTGTCATTTGAGTTTCCTTTCTATGAATATATATATATAACATTATAATTTAAATATAATATTTAGTATTTTCACATCTAGGTGGAAAAAATAGAAATTGTACTACTGTCTGTTCAAAATAAATGAAAAGAATCCGAGCATAATAGATTTGTTGTTTTTTCCTGTTGTACTGAAATCATATCAAACCGTGACCCCCAAACCGAGGTACGTACCGAACCGTGACATCTGTGTACTGTTACACCCCTATAGGACATGTAAAAGAATATCTTTACAAAACTACATATACCAAAGTTCAAATTAATTGTGATCAGATTTAAAAGCAAGTATTCAATAAATAAAAAACTTCACAAAAAACCTTTATAATGTTACAAAATAAATTATTTTCTTTTGAACTTTCTCCTTATCAAGTAAACCTGAAAAAAAAATTTGACCACTCTTTTTTAGTGTATGTTTTGGATTATCAATGTCTACATACTTTCAAACACTTTCTTCTGTAAAGTGCTATAAGTGACTGGTTCACTCCTTTCTTCTCCCCTTTCCTAAGAAGGACTGAGTTGTCCTGGTGTGCATGTGCGAGATAATTCAGAGCTTCTCTTATCCTGCAATGAAAAAGATAATTGTTGTACAAACTCTCCAATTAAATGCAAAAAAAAAAAAAAAAAGTGAGTCTACATACTTTCCATTCTGATA
>NC_068375.1:39822255-39833236 GCF_023724105.1 Carassius gibelio | reverse complement strand
GAGTTTTGTCTGGTGTGTTTGGGTCAGAATGACGCAGTGGATGTGAATGCAGCAGCTTCAGATGTTAGCGCACTAATTAATGGCTGTTTAATGAATTAATTAATGCAAAAGAAGCAGCATCCTCATCCTCTCCCATCCGTCCGCGCTTCTCCTGCCAGTCTTTATTTTCAGACTGCTGTATGAAATTTGAATAAGCCTCTCATATAAATCCGAAAACATCAGTCTGGAGAGAGCGGACCGGATTAAACTCAACGTGATGAAGGCGTCACTAATGTGACTGACACAGACAGACAGATGAACACTTCCTTCTTAATTCGAGAATATCTTTACTTTGTTTGAAGCTGCTCTGCTGAAAGACGTCAGACCGAATCCAAACGCTGTTTCTAGGTGTGTTTTCACGCGCTTCATCGCTGTGTTTGTGGAGATGTTGCTATAGGCCACGTGTGTTCCAGCGTCCAGAGGTTCTGCTGATGCCAGATGTTCATGTACAGCTCGGTGTCCTCTGGAGATGATAGAAAGATGCACATCCAGTTCAATGCATTTCCAAAACCGTCTGAATAAAGCGTGTGTAATGAAAGTGAGCTGAGATGAGGAGATTTCAGACACACACAGCCTCTGACCGTCAGAATATATCGATAAAAATATAGCAAAAACAAAAAAAAGAAAAAAAAAGACAGTGAACGGCAAGAAATCACAAGCGACCAGAAGAAAATGTTTTTTTTTTTTTTTTTCAGGTTAAAACTAATTTCTTGTAGCTATTGAACACTGATGGTGCAACATGCATACGCACACACAAATACGCACACACTCTATTTCACTCACTCACGCACACACACACACACACATTCAATTGAATTCAAGTAGTTTTATTGGGATGACAAAAATACATATTATATTGCCAAAGCATTAAGGCAACAAAGGAAAAAAAATAAAATCTGAACATATACATAAATAAGTGACATACAGCAAAGTATGACCCACGTGACCCATACTCAGAATTCGTGCTCTGCATTTATCCCATTCAATGTGCACGTGTCCGGTGTCTTGCTCAAGGACACCTCAGTCGTGGTGTTACCGGCCCGAGACTTGAACCCACAACCCTAGGGTTAGGAATTTAACTCTCTAACCACTAGGCCACGACTTCCCCAAGTCGCTTCATGTTAACATTTGAACATCTGAACATTCATTTATTATTAATATGTAATATCTATCTACTATGGAAATGTCATATACACCCATAGATACTATACTATATATATACTATATATAAAAACTCTCTCTCTCTCTCTCACTCTCTCTCTCTCACTCACACACACGCACACACACACACACACACACATTTGTATTTGTGTACAAATCTAGTGAAAAAATGTTTCTAACTTTTATGATGTTTGTCCTGTTTGTGTTATTGTTAATAAAAAACGGTCATGCTTTATTTTGAAGGTCCGTTCTGAACGTTCAGTTATTATTTAGTCCTGCCCTTCAGAAGCTGCATATTTATATTTCCCACTTGACAAAACAAAAACTCTTTGCGCCGATCATCCTGTTGAGAAGTGTCTGTGCTCTTGGTTCTTTATATCATATTTTCATGAGCATCGCCTTCATAAACAGGTGCCATGCATCATAAGATCCTAGATGATCAATCAATATAAGAGCTGAATCTCCAGCCCTTCCTTCTGTAGCTGTTTATGAGTGGTTCTCTGCTCGGGATGTTTGTGAGCTGGATTACCTGTGATGCGGCCCACGGGAGCACAGATAACTGGCCTGTCACTGCCATGTGTTAGCGTCATGCTGATTCCTTTGCCAGCAGACGTCATGCTGCATCCAGGCCTGCGCTGGGACGGAGCTGTCAATCACTGTCACGTCCAGCTCAGGGACGCTGTGAGGAGGACAGACTCCACATTTACTGCATTTATTGTTCATCAGCAGAGACAGTTACATCAGATCATCTGTGAGAGTGATGCTAATTAATGCAATCAAAACTTTTGCTGCCTGACCACTGGTGAAATAAAACAAATAACTGCAAAAGCTTAATGAATCTCATTTCACTACTGAATTTATGACTTCCATTTAATTAGATTCATAGTCCATTCTTAATATGTTTAATGTATTTGAGTTAAGAGATCACAAAGCCCTGTTTTGATCAAATGTCTTTTCATTCAGTAAATTTAGAGCTTTTCCTTTATATTCTGTTCTATTCACACGATATGAATGATATAAATGTAAGTCTCTCTTGTCGGATCTTTCTATAAAGTGGAAAAGGATTTTACTGCATCACACAAACACACACGAATGAGAAACACACATTCATGTGAAATATTTCATGTGAAATGATTGCCAGATGCCTGTAATTGAATTCTTCATTGACCTTTAGATTTGCCTTGCAGTAATAACTTCATTCAGAATTAATAAATTCATCAACAAGGGAAGTCGTGGCCTAATGGTTAGAGGGTTGGACTCCCAATCGAAGGGTTGTGGGTTCAAGTCTCGGGCCGGACATTGTGGGTGGGGGGAGTGCATGAACAGCTCTCTCTCCACCTTCAATACCACGACTTAGGTGCCCTTGAGCAAGGCATCGAACCCCCAACTGCTCCCCGGGCGCCGCAGCATAAATGGCTGCCCACTGCTCCGGGTGTGTGCTCACAGTGTGTGTGTGTGTGTGTTCACTGCTCTGTGTGTGTGCATTCTGGATGGGTTAAATGCAGAGCACAAATTCTGAGTATGGGTCACCATACTTGGCTGAATGTCACTTCACTTTCACTTTAACAAAAAATTAAAATATTTCTTCCTCAGTATTTTTTCTTGTTTTCCAGCACAAATATCTAAACATTCGTAAATCAAGATACATTTACACGAGAAGCAAGATCAAAATCATTTTGGTTAACTTTCTGAGAAATGTATCAAAATTAAGTGAGTTTTGTTGAAAACAAGGCAAATTATGTGGTCAGAAAAATAAACTTAAATGAAAGGGAAAACAAGATTTTTATTTTTATTTTTTGTTCCGGCCACAATTGCAGATATTTTTTCTTTCTTTCAGTTAATTTTGACACATTTTTCATGAAACAAGACTTAATATCTGATATCATATCTCCAGTGAATGTATTGTGATTAAAGGATGTTTAGATATTTGCACTGGAAAACATTTATTTTCTAAGAGCTGCTTTACAGCAGAACTGAATTTAGTTTGCATAAACGAATCATTTTTTTCTTTTAAATATTATTATCATGTTATATTCCATTTTATTGTCTAATACTTATGTATGTCTGCACTTTCTTCTGCACTGAAAGCTCCTGTCACCAAACTCTCTCTCTCTCTCTGTGTGTGTGTGTGTGTGTGTGTAAACATGGTGGATAATAGAGCTGATTCTGATCAGTGACACTCATTTTCTGTATCTACATTTGATCCATCACACAGAAATAGAGCATAATCATTTAAAAAAATTCTAAAACCCTATTTATTTTCATATTTTAAATGTGGAGTCGACTGTAAATGTGCATCAAATGGTCTTTTTACAGTAATTTGAACAATTTAGCCTAGCTGTGTTTTAATGGCGTCGTGATTAGAGTGAGATGAAGTCTGATGTGATGTCAAGCACAGAAATGTTTTGGCTGCGGGCAGACGAGCTTCTGATGGCCTTTACATTCCTTCACATGAATAATCACATGACAATTGAGAAAATCTAATTAAGACACGGAAGAGCAGTCGTGCCGTCCATCTGATTGGGAAAATGATATGATGAACGCAGCTCATGGTCACTTTAGGTTTTTGATCTGTAAAGTGTGGGTTGTATTTGCTGAAATGCCTAATTCACTTCAAGCTGTTTCTTTTGAAGCTAATCATAAGCAGAAATGTGTGTTGTGTGTATTAAATCCTGCTACATTCTTAAATACTGCTAATTTATTAGAACCTTTTCAATCTGGTTTCACTACTTATCACAGTACGGAGTCTGCTTAGCTTAAAGTGTTCAATGATATTTTAGTTGCAGTTGATGCTGGTAAAAATGTGATATTGATTCTACTGGATCTTCCAGCTGCCTTTGATACTGTGGATCATAATGTTCTTATTTGCCGTTCAGAACACCTGATCGGGGCACAGACTTATTATAGTTCAGCTCATATCTCAAAGATAAGTCTTTTTCTGTAGAGCTAGGCAAGTTTTCCTCATCATCTTCCCTAATTATTAGTGGAGTACCTCATGGCTTTATTCTGGGGCCGCTTCTTTTTAACTTATATATGTGCCCTCTGGGGGATATTATGAGGAAGCACAATGTTTTTTTTTTCATTTATATGCTGATGATACACAGTTGTACCTCCCGCCAAAAGCTTGTGATTCCATTCAACCATTGCTGGAATGTATCTCAGATATTAAAAAATGGTTATCAAATAACTTTCTCCAACTCAATAAGAACAAAAAAATAAATTATTGTTTTTGGTCGCGAAAAAATAAGAAAGGATATTATTAAGGACCTGGGAAATAACCCCCCCCCCCCCCATTTCCTCATAGGTTAGAATCCTGGCCATTATCATAGATCATAGATTATCATAGACTATATTTGTCCAAACAAATTAATTCTGTCATTAGGAACAGTTTTTATCAATTACAGGTCATCTCCAAACTTAAATCGTTTTTATCTTTTCAGGACTTGGAGAAGGTTCTTCATGCTTTTATTACTTCTCATTTAGATTACTGCAACTCACCGTACTCAGGTCTTCCTCAGTCATTGCTTTCATGCCTCCAGTTGGTAAAAAATGCAGCTGCAAGGCTGCAGACTGGGCCAAAGAAATATGACCATGTCACTACAATTTAAGCTTCTCTTCAGTGGCTTCCAGTACATTTTAGAGGTCAGTTTAAGATTCTGTTGTTTGTTATTAAAGCTCTTAACAATGAAGCTCCATCTGATCTTATTATCCCTTTGCCATCTACCAGACTTTTAAAATCCACTGACAGGGCTCTTTTATCTGTCCCTCGTTCCCGTTTGAAAACTAAGGGTGACAGATCCTTTTCAGTCACTGCCCCGCGCCTCTAGACTGACGCCTTGCACCTTCCAGTACCATTTTTTAAATCAAGGTTGAAATCGTATCTTTTCTCCTTAGCATTTTAATTTCACTTCATTGTTGTTTTATTGTATTATATGTCTTGTTTGCTTCTTCTGTGTTCCTTTTCTCTTTAAATTTAATTTGAATTGTTCAGCACTTTGGATAGCTTTGCTGTGTTTAGTGTGCTATATAAATAAAATGTACTTACTTACAGATACTGAAGTAGTATTTTCTTGAAAAACACACCCCAATTACCTTTTTTTATTTTCAACTCAACAATTCCTAATTAATGCAGCATAAAACGGATCTTTAATGGATATGAATATTAGAAATGTGTTAGTGTGTTATGTGTAAACCAGGTTAAAGAGATGGGTCTTTAATCTAGATTTAAACTGACAATTATTACAAAAACAATTTTTTTTTACATTGAACACTTAGACATTCTCTACTGCAAAAACAGCAACAAATAGCACTGTATAAATCAAAAACACTCTCGTTTACATCGGCCACATAAACAGAGTCTGTGCATGAAAGAAACTCTGCACTGTTCCCATCTCTGTGTGTATAATATGTGTTATTCAGTGTCTGAAGTTTGTCTTTGTGTCGGGCCGTCATGTTTCTGTTCACATGTCCACACTAAAGAGGACAGACAAGTGCAGACTGAACATGTCATGGCGCGTTTGAGTCATGCTGCCCATCTTAGTCACCGCTGGAAATGAATATAGACTCGTGTAGAGCACCACACCTCCACACACACACACACACACACACACACACACACACACACACTTTTCACACAAGTCACTTTTACTTATATAGCGCTTTTAACAATACATATTGTGTCACAGCACTTTACAGTATTAAATAGGAAAATAGTATTTCAATAATGCAGAATAACAATAGCAAACACTCAATATTCAGTTAAAAGCAATTCATCATTGAATTCAGTGAGGTCAACATCTAGCTCAGTTCAGTTTAAATAGTAGCTCTAAAATCAAGGTGACAATATCACTGGAATTATATGTGTCCCCAACTAAGCAAACCAGAGGAACCAAAACTCCATCGGTGACAGAATGGAGAAAAAAACCTTGGGAGAAACCAGGCTCAGTTGGGGTCAGTTCTCCTCTGACCAGACGAAACCAGTAGTTCAATTCCAGACTGCAGCAAAGTCAGATTGTGCAGAAGAATCATCTGTTTCCTGTGGTCTTGTCCTGGTGCTCCTCTGAGACAAGGTCTTTACAGGGGATCTGTATCTGGGGCTCTAGTTGTCCTGGTCTCCGCTGTCTTTCAGGGATGTAGAGGTCCTTTCTAGGTGCTGATCCACCATCTGGTCTGGATACGTACTGGATCCGGGTGACTGCAGTGACCCTCTGATCTGGACACAGACTGGATCTCGTGGCCACGGTGACCTCGGAACAAGAGAGAAACAGACAAATATTAGCGTAGATGCCATTCTTCTAATGATGTAGAGAGTACATAGGGTGTTGGCAAGTGTTCCTGGTTCTGGTTTTCCTAATTAATGCAGCCTAAAAATCCTTTAATGGATTTGGATATTAAAAGCATATTAGTATGTTATGTACAAGCCAGGTTAAAGAGATGGGTCTTTAATCTAGATTTAAGTGGGTCTTTTAATCTAGAGTGTGTCTGCCTCCCGAACAATGTTAGGTAGGTTATTCCAGAGTTTGGGAGCTAACTAGGAAAAGGATCCCCCGCTCTCTGTTGATTTTGATATTCTAGGTATTATCAAATTGCCAGAGTTTTGAGAACGCAGCGGACGTAGAGGACTATAGTGCAATTATAGCTCGTTCAAATACTGAGGTGCTAAATCATTCAGGGCTTTATAAGTAATAAGCAAGATTTTTTGTAAATCTATTCAATGTTAGAACCAGGCTAATATGGTCATACTTCCTGGTTCTAGTAAGAACTCTTGCTGCTGCATTTTGGACTAGCTGTAGTTTGTTTACTAAGCGTGCAGAACAAACACCCAATAAAGCATTACAATAATCTAACCTTGAAGTCATAAATGTATAGATTAACATTTCTGCATTTGACATTGAGAGCATAGGCCGTAATTTAGATTTATTTTTGAGATGGAAAAATGCAGTTTTACAAATGCTAGAAACGTGGCTTTCTAAGGAAAGATTGCGATCAAATAGCACACCTAGGTTCCTAACTGATGACGAAGAATTGACAGAGCAACCATCAAGTCTTAGACAGTGTTCTAGGTTATTACAAGCAGTTTTTAGGTCCTATAATGAACACCTCTGCTTTTTCAGAATTTAGCAGTAAGAAATTACTCGTCATCCAGTTTTTTATATCGACTACGCATTCCATTCATTTTTCAAAAGGGTATGTGTGGCGAGTGGGGCGGGGCCGAGAGGCGTGGGAACGAGGAGTGAGGCCAGGTGTAGTGATTGGAGATGAGCTGCACCTGCGCCCCACCGCCAGTATCGAGTCCCACGTAGGAGATGGAAGGATATAAAACTGGAGCGACTATAGTGAAGGACGAGAGAGGACCAGGCCTGGGACATTATTTTATGTTTGCTTTTTATTTTGTGCGCACCAGTCATCCGTGAGGGGCTGGTGCGCTGTTTTGTGTTTATTTTTTGTCATTAAAGTTCATTTTGATTGTGCGCCGGTTCCCACCTCCTTCTTCCCGATGATTACAAAGGTTATATCATTACAGTATGTTTCTTCGGGCCACAAAGAAATATAGAGTTGAGTATCATCAGCATAACAGTGAAAGCTAACACCATTTTCCTGATGATATCTCCCAAGGGTAACATATAAAGCGTGAAGTGTAGCGGCCCTAGAACTGAGCCTTGAGGTACTCCATACTGCACTTGTGATCGATATGATACCTCTTCATTCACTGCTATGGATTGATGGCGGTCATATAAGTATGATTTAAACCATGCTAATGCACTTCCATTTATGCCAACAAAGTTTTCTAGTCTATTCAAGAGAATGTTGTAGTCAATTGTGTCAAACGCAGCACTAAGATCCAATAAAACTAATAGAGAGATACAACCACGATCAGATGATAAGAGCAGATCATTTGTAACTCTAAGGAGAGCAGTCTCAGTACTATGATACGGTCTAAATCCTGACTGGAAATCCTCACATATACCATTTTTCTCTAAGAAGGAATATAATTGTGAGGATACCGCCTTTTCTAGTATCTTGGACAGAAAAGGAAGAATCGAGATCTATGACTTCTGGAAGCACCTCTTTTTGGTAAAGGGTCTAACATACATGTTGTAGGTTTAGATGATTTAACAAGTTTATACAATTCTTCCTCTCCTATAGTAGAGAATGAGTGGAACTGTTCCTCAGGGGGTCTATAGTGCACTGTCTGATGTGATACTGTAGCTGACGGCTGAATGGTTGCAATTTTATCTCTAATAGTATCGATTTTAGAAGTAAAGTAGTTCATAAAGTCATTACTGTTGTGGTGTTGGGAAATGTCAATACTTGTTGAATTTTTATTTTTCATTAATTTAGCCAATGTACTGAATAAATACATGGAGTTAGAAATTAAAAGTAATCAGATCTATCAGTTTTTTAATACTTTTCTGTAGGATAGATTACTTTCCCACCAAGCAATACGAAATACCTCTAGTTTTGTTTTCTTCCAGCTGCACTCCAATTTCTGCTAAGGAATTGAGATAAATCAGGAAGATTAGTTAAAAGCTGTCTTTGTGGTAGAAGTGATGGTTCTACCATACTTGTTACAAGAGGTAGAATTTACAGTTTTAGCTGTATGAAGTTTACATGAGAGTCTGTCTGCTTCCTGACCTGGGCCCCAGTTACTCAAGTATAAACACTAAGACTATTTGCCATATTTCTAGAGAGAAGAGCGGCGCCACCCCAGGAGGGATGAAGACCATCTCTTTTCAACAGGTCAGATCTGCCCCAGAAGCTCATCCAAATTGTCTATGAAACCTATATTATTCTGTGGGCACCACTTAGACATCCAGCCATTGAGCGATGACAATCTGCTATGCATCTCATCAGCACGGTAAGCAGGGAGGGGACCAGAGCATATTACAGTGTCTGACATCGTGCTTGCAAGTTCACACACCTCTTTAATGTCATTTTTTGTGATTTCTGACTGACGAAGTTGATCATTAGTGCCACTATGAATAACATTAACACACACATACTCAAAATAATTTCAAATAAAAAAAAGTTTTATAGTGAACTAATCATACTCCCCAGCCCTGATGAATCCTCACACAAACATTTCTGTGTTTGCACACTTCTGTGATTATGGTGATTTCAGTTTTATTCTCTATGTGAGACTATTTGTAAGCACACAATGACCTGATCCTTCATGAGTTTCAGAAAGAAAGTGGCAGAGAAAGCACCGTGTTGATGTCTAATCAAGGCAAAAAAACACCTTTACATACGGGATTGAGTCATTTCTAGTTAAACATGATTAACTTTTATTAATCAGTGTTTCATAACAAGACATGCAGTGTCTTTCAAAAATAAATCACAAATTCACATGGACTCACACACTTTCTTTCTTAATAAGGTTTCTCTCTTTGAATGTGTGTGTGAACGTCCTCTGGCTGAAATCATCTGGACAGACAGAGCTCATGAGGATCCAGAAGCTTCACAGTATAACTTATTAAAAAAATCTGTTCTTAGAATGTTTAGCTAACATTCCCATTTCCCATTCCCAAGTTCTGAAATCTTTATTTCTGAATGCCTTTTAAATGGTCAATATGTCAAGGTATTTTTTTTTAGTTTATGTGAGCATTAGAGGAACATTCCATTATATAATTTTGGAAATGGTTTGACAACGTTATTGCTGAATGTTTTCTTAACGTTCAAATTGTCCAGTTTTTTAAATGATTGAAGAATGTTTTTTCTTCGTTATGCAAAAATCCAAACTACTGTAAATGATGGTGTTTTCCTCCATGGCTCTGTGATCTTCTGGTTCAGCAGGTGAAAATGGTGCCTGTTTCACTTAATAAAGCAGCAGCACAGTCTCCTCAACGACACGAAGATCTGAGGAATCATTAATGACTGATATTACACATATTACCACATGACACAAACGCTGATTTACGGGGGTTCGTGACAGAGTCACACAGTGAAGTTAGTCATGAAGAGAGAAGGGCAGGAGAAATCTCCCTCCATGTCAAAATGGTTGAATGTTCTCATGAGGGCCGCTGCATTATTGTGTGTTTGAGGATAAACAGGCAGGACAGACGCTCATCATTTATGGCTTTAATACAAGCGTCAGTGGCAGCATAAATGTGCTCTGAGCGATTCACAATCCCAGAATCCCCGGCCTCTACCCCGGCGTGTCCCTGGTGTGCTTCTATTTTAGAAATGCTGCACTATTCTTCTGCTTTGTGCTTTTACTGAAGCCCTTAAAGAGAAATTCCTGCTGTCAAATGTTATATTTGAAAGCCCAGAGCACAGTGCTCCTGGTAGGCTTTTGATTGTTATTTTTCTTTTCTCAGTAGAACAGAATATCATATGGCAGATGTGAGACAGTGTACAGTTTACTAATATTTAAAAAAAGACTTCATATCCCTCATGCAACACGATGAGACTCCATATTCAGCCTCGGAAATTTGTTCAGTTTAGAAACAACTGGAAAAACGTGCCTGGGGCAACATTTCTGCACAAAATAACGTTGCTTCTTGTACATTTCACAGTGAAATATCCAGTGATTGCATTAAAAGCACTTTCAGGTTTAACAAAAGATTTGAATGTGAATCCGGCAACGCTTTATTAGGATGCTTGAATGTACAGTATCACAGGAGTATAGAAGTCATGAGTAATAACATTATATTATACATTTGAGTAATATACACACTTTATAGAAACATACCTCATTTATTCCTGAGTCAGATTTTCATGTTTCAGAGCTCAAGCTTTCTTTCAGGTCCTGTAGGGAACACTGGATCTGGATACAAGAAAG
>NC_068375.1:39807255-39817255 GCF_023724105.1 Carassius gibelio | reverse complement strand
CACACACACACACACACACACACACACACACACACTGATCTGGTTTTTCAGTCATATGAAGGCAGCAGGTTTGTCCGTATGTATCAGTGTTTGTTCACATCCTCGCTGTATTTTAGGAGAGGAGGATCTAAATGTCAGATAAAGGAGCTGGAGCTCACTGTGAATCTGACTCTCTCTCTCTCTGCGTCAGTGTTTGCTCTGCCCACCTGTGATGAGTCAGTCTCCCACTCGCTGAAGCCAATCAGAGAGCTCACTGCTGCCGTCAGAGCCCTGGAGATCAGCACACACACACACACACACACACACACACACGTTTGTTTCCAGAAGCTTTACTTTCACTGTTCCTCAGCGGAGGAATGATCTTCAGCTCTCCATCACTGTGTTATATGTGCGGATCATCTACATCTCATCTCACTGAGAAACATTACTGGAGATAAAGAGTTCTGAATATGGTTGCAAAGGGGCAGAAATTGTCTGGAAAATTTCCAAAAGTTTCGAAAATTCCTGACATTTTCTAAACAGAATCCCGGAAAGTTTCCAGATTTTCTGAATTCATATTTTTTGCTCAGTTTCGAGTCTCTGAATAAAACTGAGCTGTTTCCTGACGGATCAAATATGATACAAAACATAAAAAATGAATACCTGTTTCAAACATCATCTACAACTGCACAAAAAGACAAGGAAATATTTTTAATGAAATGAAACTAATAACAATAATACTGTAATCTGACTAATGAAGAGACTGTCTCGCTCCACAAATGACTAAACTAAACTAAAGACCTGCTAACCTGATCATGAAGCTCTCAGCACTGATTCATTTCCTGTGGACGCTCACGGACTTCCTTCCTGTTTACTGGAAGTGTGTTTCATGCCATGAATCACTGTCTATAGCTTCAGCTCTATCACACACACACACACACACACACACACACACACACGCACACACAGACACACACACACACACACACACACACGCACACATGTTTGTTTTTGTGTAAAGTGTGTTCATCCCATAGGTGTAATGGTTTTTATTCTGTACAAACTGTATATTCTATGTCCCTTCACCAACCCTACACCTAACCCTAACCCTCACAGGAAACTTTGTGCATTTTTACTTTCTCAAAAAAACTCATTCTGTATGATTTATAAGTGTTTTGAAAAATGGGGACATGGGTTATGCCTGATATATCACAAAAACATGAACGAAACTTTAAACGAAACCTGGGCGTCTGCGTTCTTACAGTAGACAGGATCAGTCAAGTGGGTGTGGGTTGGGCGCTGCACACACACACACACACACACACACACACACACACACACACACAGACGTACACTCCTAGAGTCCCGGAGCAGAGCCCTACCCATAATGCTGTGCCAGACGGCAGCAGGGCATGAGAAACAGCAGGTCTTGGGTGGGACACAGAATGATTCCACCTCTTCATTTACTGACCCAGAACATGAGAGAAGGACGCACAGACTTCTGGGAAACTCGGGCCAGTGCAGCTCACTCCTCGTGTACAGCAATGTGATGCATGATGGACTGTACAATAGTCACGCAGCGGAATTAATTCATGAAGAAGAGAAGAGATGCTAGTCTTACTTGATCTTAGTGCTGCGTTCGACTCATAGATCGATTACAAAACTATACAGGTATTCAAGGGCAGGCTCTAAGATGGTTTAGATCCTACCTGTCCGATCGCTACCATTTTGTTTTTTTTTAAATGGGGAGTCATCTCATTTATCACCAGTAAAATATGGAGTGCCACAAGGATCCGTCTTAGGTCCCCTTCTATTTTCAATATACATGTTGTCCCTTGGTAATATTATTAGAAAACACGGGATTAGTTTTCACTGTTATGCTGATGATACTCAGCTATATATCTCAACGAGACCAGATGAAACTTCCCAATTATCTAAGCTAACAGAGTGTGTTAAAAATGTAAAAGATTGGATGACAAATAATTTTCTACTATTAAATTCGGATAAGACAGAGATATTAATTATTGGACCAAAAAACACTACACAGAATCTTGTAGATTACAATCTGCAACTAGACGGATGTACTGTTACTTCCTCTACAGTCAGAAATCTGGGTGTTATATTAGACAGCAATTTGTCTTTTGAAAATCATATTTCCCATGTTACAAAAACTGCATTCTTCCATCTTAGAAACATTGCCAAGCTACGAAACATGTTATCTGTTTCTGATGCAGAAAAGCTAGTTCATGCATTCATGACCTCTAGACTGGACTATTGTAATGCACTTCTAGGTGGTTGTCCTGCTTCTTCAATAAACAAGCTACAGGTCGTCCAAAATGCAGCAGCTAGAGTCCTTACCAGGTCAAGAAAATATGATCATATTACCCCAATTTTACAGTCTCTGCACTGGCTACCTATTAAGTTCTGTATCAGTTACAAATTATCATTACTTACCTATAAGGCCCTAAATGGTTTAGCTCCTGCGTACCTAACTAGCCTTCTACCACGCTACAACCCATCACGCACCCTAAGGTCACAAAACACTGGACTTTTGGTCGTTCCTAGGATAGCAAAGTCCACTAAAGGAGGTAGAGCTTTTTCACATTTGGCTCCCAAACTCTGGAATAGCCTTCCTGATAATGTTCGGGGTTCAGACACACTCTCTCTGTTTAAATCTAGATTAAAAACACATCTCTTTCGCCAAGCATTCGAATAATGTATCTTAAATAGTGAGTGTAGTTGCATTCTTATTCATTAGCTTGGGTTAAACTAATTTTACTCTGTTGAACAGCAGCTATGCTAATGATGTCTCTATGTGTTTCTCTGTTTCTGCTGGATCTTCATCCCGTGGTAACTAGGATTTACACAAGCTCCAGTCTGGATCCAGAACACCTGAGAAGAGATGATGCTGACCCTCAGAGGACCTCAGATGATGCTGACCCTGAATCAACAACAGAATATATATGCATTTCTGTTTTAAATAAATGTAAACACACTCTCGTTTCCCATGTTGACACAGAAGTCTGATATTTTAATCCAAGACGGATAAAAGACATTGTGTGTGTTTACTCTGATCACCTTCACATGACTTTGGGTTTGGGAGAATCATGACAATCCACATTCTGACTGTAATTCATTTAGCAACTACACGTCAACTATCTCTCATTAGAGTACTAGAAGATTGTTAGATGAGGGTTAGTACAATGAGCTGACGTACTTACAACAGACTTATAATCAGTAGAATATTTAAAGTGGACGATAGAAATAGAGTGTTAGAAGATTATTAGATGAAGGCAGACACACACACACACACACACACACATCTTCAGACGGATGTGAGGTGTTTAAGCTGTGATGAGGGTAAATCACAGCCTCAGGAAATGTACTAAATACACCACTAGATGAATAAATATCAGTCCTTGCCACATATTTTCTTCTCTCAATTAGATGCAGAAGTGACTGTCTGAAGAGCTCTTAAATATAAACACACACATTATCTTAAAATAATATAAACATAGATAATATGCAATAAAACAGTTTTAAAATCAATAGCTTTAAACATATGACCTTAGATTTTTAAGTGTTTTATACCTATTAAATATGTAAACTAACTTACTAACTAACTGCAGTTACACGGCAAGATGTTTTCTTTAAGTCTCAAGGAAATATTGTTTTATCTCATGTAAATGTGTTTAAATTCTTCATCTTGTTCAATCTCTTTAATTTTTGGTTCACGAGAAGCAAATCACAGTTTCAAGGCACGTGATTGGCTGTTCATTGCTGATGTCACAGTTTCATGTGCACGTGCTCCATGACCTCAGGATCCAGCCGCAGCTGACAGAGGAACGTGAGGATCAGGTTTAGTTTGGTGTGGTCAGCTCAGACCGAATCCTGGAACCCCGAGTTAGTTTGATGGAGCGGGTCGCTGCTCGTCGTCTTCTGGTTGTGTTACGGACATTTATTGTGACATCAGCTTTCAAGATATGACTTTAAATTATGACCAGTCTTGAAGAAATAATTAGATGATTAGTTCTGAACTTGAACGGAGATGGCAGACAGGAACAAGAACTGAAATTCAAACCAAGTAGAATAAAACATAATTGATATAAGTAATATTAATAAGTGATTTTTTTGTAAAAAGAAGCACGTCAAAATGATAGCTTTGTTTGAACTTTTAACAAAAGTTTGTGGTCCTTTCTTGTCCTTCCAGCCAGACAGATTGGTTTATATTGACACACTTCATTTCCCAGAATGCAATGCGCTGCTGGATTTCTCAGAAGTTCAGTTAAAGTTCACGTCTGAGGAACTGTTCGGCTCTGAAAGGGGAAATCACAAAATCTCTAGAACTCTGACTCACAGTAAACCAGCAATCAAATACACTGTGTTTCATCATTCAGCTGGCTCCAGCCAATGCAGCATCATTTATGGATCTAATTATTTCATAAACACGTTATATTTATTTCTTTACACATTCTTTAGTGTAAAGAACGCAGCTGCAGCTCTTCTTCATGAGACACTGACCGTGCATCGCTCTTCTGAAGGACTCGCAGCGCTTCAGATCAAGACAAGCTCAAACACAGAGGACATAAAGCTCAAGCTTTGACTAAGTTCTGCTTCAGATTTGAGTATGTTTCTCCAAAAAGAAATGAATTCTGGTAGTTTTACTGTGAGTTACTCGATGTTCCCTGGTGAAGGGGTTCAGATCTTTATATTGTGCTGCCACCTGCTGCTCACAGACCACTGCTACAAGAACTCAAGAGCTAGAGAGAAATACAGCACCTGATTATGTGATTATACAGGTACAAGAGGATTGTGGGGGTGTGATTAACACATGTGACACGAACAGACTGATCATTAAACCTGTAGTTTCTGTGACCAGTCTAATAAAGGCAGAACATATCAACATGAGAAGGATAGATGAAGGCACACGGCTCTTCTTCTGCTTCAGGAACAGATTCAGAGAAGCTCAAACAGACCGAAAAGTGATTAATTACAAATTAACGATGGAAATGATTTCAAAGACCTGAAATACAGCAGAGATCCACCCAATACTCCCAAAACGTCATTCCTGTCATTTCACCGTGCTTCAGGAGTTTGCCTTATTTACCCTGGAAACATCACTAGAATGGCCTTAGTTCTTTAGTTTGTGGTTATTCTGCTGTTCTCCAGCTGTTCGCCCGCTTCATGAACAAATATTCATTTACAACACTTTAGAAAAACCATCAGATGAACTCATAGAATCTTTCTTTAATGTTTGAATGACACCATCTGAAGAGAAAACGTGTGAGACGACAAGCGTTTATCATGTTTCAGTTGTGTCATATTAAACACGTCTGTAATAGTGTGTGTGTGTGTGTGTGTGTTGCTCTTCACCCTGCGCGGAGCTCAGAACAGGACAGGTCTGAGTCTTCAGCACAGATCAGACGCTCATGTGGCCAGCCGCTGCGTCACCACCTCGCGGTACATGATGGAGATGTAGATGAAGAGCAGCAGGATGACGAAGAAGTCGTCCATGAAGCCCAGCAGCCCCACCACTCCCTCGGGGATGAAGTCCAGCGGCGACGCCAGGTACGTCAGCGCTCCCAGCACACACAGCAGGATCCGGATCCGGAACATCCAGAACAGACCCCCGACGGAGAACATCTCTCTGAAGGCGTGCCGCAGCAGCGTGGGGACGTCCAGCAGACGGTCCAGCAGCTGCACACACACACACACACACAGAGAGACACAGACATAGACACACACACACAAACACACACACACACAGAGACACAGACACACACACACACACAGAGAGACACAGACATAGACACACACACACAGACACACACACACACACACACACACACACACACACACAGACGTGAGCGCTCACCTCTTCCTGACTTCACGTACATCACTTTACACTGCAGCATGAACAAACTGCTTTTGATTACCATCACAGCTTCAGTTTCACTATAAATCCAGCAGAAAGTCACCTATTTGTTTTTACCAAATACACTGCGGTTCAATAGTTTGGGATCAGTAAGACTTGAAATGTTGTTAAAGAAGTCTCTTCTGCTCATCAAGGCTGCATTTATTTGATCAAAAATACAGAAAAAAACGTTAATCTTGCAAAATGTTGTTACAATATAAAATAATGATTTCTATTTTAATATCCTTTAAAATAAAATTTATTTCTGTGATGCTGCGCTGTATTTTCAGCATCATTCCTCCAGTCTTCAGTGTCACATGATCTTCAGAAATCAGAATAATATGATGATTTATTATTAAAAATATCAACAGTTGTGCTGACAAATGTTTTCGGGGCGAACTGTTATAATTTTTCAGCATTCTTTGATGAATAAAAAGTTAAAAAGAACAACATTTATTCAAAATATAAATATTTTCTAACAATATAAATATTTGCGATCACTTCTTAATTTAACACATTGTTGCTGAATAAAAGTTTTAATTTCTTTCAAAAAAGAAAAAAAAAAATTACTGACCGCAAACTTTTGAACTGTAGTGTATACTGTTAGAAAATATTTATATTTTAAATAAATGCTCTTATTTTTAAGTATTTTTTACGTTTTAAGTATCACAGTTTCCACAAAAATCTGAACAACTGTGTTCAACATTGATAATAATCAGAAATGTTTCTTGAGCAGTAAATCATCATATTATTCTGATTTCTGAAGATCATGTGACACTGAAGACTGGAGGAATGATGTTGAAAATACAGCGGAGCATCACAGAAATACATTACACTTTAACACAGATTCACACAGAAAACAGATGATTTACATTAGAGTAATATTTCACAATATTACTGCATTTTATCAAATAAAAGCAGTCTTGATAAGCAGAAGAAACTCCTGTAAAAACAAATTGTTTGTTCTGTTGCAGTGGTTTCGTTCATCTCTCACTAACAGGAGGTATGTTGTCAGTTTTGGAAACATATCCTCATCTGAGATGTATTTAGAGTCTGGTGTCCCTCAGGGCTCAGTTCTTGGTCCGTTACTGTTTTCTCTTTATATGCTTCCTCTAGGATCTATTTTTTAAGAAGTATCGGGTCTCTTTTCATCTGTATGCTGACGACACACAAATCTACATCCCTCTGAAGTGCAATAACAAACAGAAACTAAACTAAAACTTTCTTTTTTTCTAAGCTTCAATGAAAATAAGATTTTGTTTGTCTCAAATGATCACGGTGTACATGATTTGGATCTGAACTTCTTACTCCATATAGAACTACATGTGCAAGAAACTTAGGTATTAGGTTCGATGATAATCTTATATTTGGTAAGTGCTGTGGTCAAGTCTTTGTCTTCTGACGAAGGTGAAGCTGTTTTTGTCTCAAATGAAGTTTGAAGTGGTTATGCATGCTTTTGCAGCATCTCGACTGGATTAATGCAGTTTGTTGTATATATCTTCTTTAGAAGAAACTCCTACAGGTTTGGAGTGAGTAACAGGGCCAGACTCATTAAAGATGTGTGTGTTTTCTGTTTCATGCATCACTCACGGAGCGCGGCTGTCCGGAGAAGCGCCGGTTGTAGTCGTGGATGTCTCTGAGGATCTGTGCGGGTTCGACCTGTCCGTCCTGAGTCGGAGCGCTGTGCTCCGTGTCATGGAAGAGCGGGAACAGCAGGGTCACCTGACACACACACACACACTCTCATGATGAACGTGACACCAGTCTGAAGACACGCTGAGCTCCAGTATATGAAAGGTGTGTGTGTTTACCGTCTGTCTGCAGATGGGGCAGCTGATGGCACCGAGCCACGTCCCGTAGCGCCAGTAGGCCATGATGCACGGCCCTGCGGTTACACACAAGACACAAGTGATTACAGATCAGAGAGCACACCGAACCGCTCGCCTGAGCTCAGCTCACCGCAGAACAGATGACCACAGTTGGTCTCCACGGGCAGAACGGCCTGCTGCAGACACACGGGACACGACATGTCCGAGTAGAACTGATGCCTGGGCTCCGGAGACGTCCCCTGCGAAGACACGGACAGCGCTGGATATACAGCCATATACACACTGCTCAGTGCAGCTTCACTGAAGACCATCAAGTTAATGTTTATGTCAGAGTCGCTTTTAGCAGATCGATGCTAGATGATAATATAGTAACGTTTTGCGACAATATAAACAATCACAAAGCCTTGATTTTGTAGTGCATGTCTCTATAGCGGTTTACACAGTACGAAGTAGATTCACAGCAATAATACATAAAACATGTGCATGAGACGAGGTACTGAGACGCAGATTCTCTGTCTGACCACAGGGGGCGCTCCTGGACCAGCAGCAGATACAGCGATTACACCGAAGCCTCACTGATTATAATTTAACGATGTTTAGCATATTTAATTAATCTTAAACAGCCACACATTGACAGCACTACTACTATGAACATTCATTTGGGCATAAACTCCAGCTCGTTAAACAAACACAGAGCATCAGCGCAGGATTAGATTCACAAACCTGTTCTGACTGAAGCTGCTCTCGGACCACACGCACCTGCTCCTGATTCTCCGGGTGAATCCTCTGCTGCTCATTCCTGACACACACCACATCACACGTGTGTTATTATGTGTTGATGGGGTGTGAGGTCAGGGGTCAGAGGTCAGCATGGGGTCTCACCTGCAGAGCAGCGTGGCCAGACCGAGCAGAAAGGAGCCACTGAGCACCAGCACGAGCAGGACAGAGTCACTCACTCCTTCAATCAGAGAGTCCTCGTCCGGAGCCATCACTGCTGCTCATGTCCTCCAGCCCGGGATCTCACACACACACACTCCTCCAGCCCGGGATCTCACACACACACACTCCTTCAGCCCGGGATCACACACACACACTCCTTCAGCCCGGGATCACACACACACACTCATTCAGCGGGACGCATCACACTGATCAAGAGAGACACCAAACTCATAAGAGTCTTGTGGTTTCAAATGAATGCTGCTCTTCTGAGAATCCTGAACAATAAAATATATCACGATTTCCACAGAAAATATTGTTTTTAACAGAGGTCAACCGATTTATCGTTAGTTGATTGCTGGAACAATCGGTTATTGTCAAAAATCCATACCGATAGTTTTCCGGGTTGCAGAAGGGTCAGTGTTCATCATACAGAGCGAGAGCGGCCTCTAGTGGCCGAAATCACTGACAGCACGCGCTGATGTGTTGAGACGCGTTAAATCCTGCCGCGCCTCAGAGAGCCATTCACATAGTTTTCCATTAAATTACATTATACTCGCCCCAAATCATAGTTAATGTACATAATGAATTGATCATTTTCATCTAAACGTTTGTCTTTCTGTGGCTCTAATAAAGGCTGTATGTTTCATTTATAGAGCTTTAATGTAGATCGCTCTTTCTGTTTGCTCTGTTTTTTAAACACTGAACTTCAAACTTATCTTTGCCTCATTGTTCACTCTTGAAGTAAACTTGTGTCCGGTTTGGTGAATAAATAAACGGTTTAAACCGCTGCTCGAGTTGAATGAGACGCAACTGGAGTGTGTGTGATAACGGTTCTCATGGTTCTCATGTAATAGGGCCCTAATACAGTGTGGTAATTTAAACATTTACTATTACTGGTGTTATTATTATTACAACTACTATTAGTATGGTAAAAAACTATCGGTTAATTAATCGGTTTCGGCTAAATCCACTATCGGTTGACCTCTAGTGTCCAACATTGATAATAATCAGAAATGTTTCTTGAGCAGTAAATCATCATATTATTCTGATTTCTGAAGATCATGTGACACTGAAGACTGGAGGAATGATGCTGAAAATACAGCGGAGCATCACAGAAATACATTACACTTTAACACAGATTCACACAGAAAACAGATGATTTACATTAGAATAATATTTCACTATATTACTGCTTACATGTCTGATAATATGAGAAGAACTCTACACACCTGACAGTCTAAGAATGACTGTACACGTCTAACTATGAGAATAATAACATTATATTTACACGTCTGATGATCTATAGGAATATTATAATTTAAATGCCTGATTATAGATG
>NC_068375.1:39747255-39799755 GCF_023724105.1 Carassius gibelio | reverse complement strand
AGAGTTTGATAAGTCTAATGCACTCTTCTATGTAAGCAGCACACAGTAGGACTATAGTAGGGATGTGCACAAGTTACTGGATTCGTTCACTCAGAAGAGAGGATAAAAACAGCACAAAAATGAATGAAGCGGAGCCAAGCGCTTCATTCAAAGCGTGGCCTGGTGATTACTCTGTTCAGCCGAGCCTCAGGAAAACTGGCCTAACAATGTGAACATGTATGAAGCCGAAAGCTGAGTGTGTAGGTGATCTGATCTCTGAAGCTCCTGCGTCTTTGTCTGTTGTCCTCAGACCAGGATGAAGGCCGCTGTGTGTTTTCGGGTTCATTCAGGTTCGGTTCTCGGAGGAACTGGTCCTGGCCTCAGACTCGCCGTCAGTGTGGATGAATCTGTTCTGTGTGAGAGAGTTTAAACGCATTAGTGCACTGGACGTGATGTATTGTGTCTGAGCTGTGTCTGATCATTCATATGAAGATGTGTCCTCTCTTCACACGCGTCTGCAGCCAAACCAAAGGATTGACTAACCGTACAAACATCTGCTCGTCCTCTGAGCATTACACACATCAGCAGGTCTGTCCGTCCGAGCCGGAGAGGCATTAGTGGACAGAAGTGTAAATGAAAGGATCATTTAATGAAGGATTTTTATTTCACTTCTTTTGGATTGATGCATGCAACACCTGTTGAGTGGCATGAAACAGCTCGAAAGATCAGACTGTTTGTAATATAACTCTGACTGGATTTGTCTGAAAGAAGAAAGTCATATACACCTAGGATGATTGAGGGTGAGTAATTTATAGTAATTTATGGGCTAATTTTCATTTTGGGTGACCTAACCCTTTAACTGAGAGCAGTTGGCCTTGATGTGAGTGTTTGGTGTGTCTGGTTTTGATTCACTAAAGCTGTTTTGCATTGAGGGTCATTCAGTGGTTTGTCCAGAATCTGTGTGGTGTGGTCACATGACTGGACTGATTCAGTCTGATTACTGGACGTCACGTTTCATGTGGTCGACTCGGACGTGACCGAGGAAGGAGAGCTTTCGTTCGGATGGCTCTTCACGCTCAACGCTTCATTAGTCTCTGTGAGCAATATTTCAGAAATGTTTTTCTAGGTTTTACAAGCTCGATGTTGTTCTGTGCTGCAGCAGACGAGCGTGACAGACGTGTTCATTGAGGCTGTTTCTGAGGAACACTAAGGCTTTGATGACCATCTCGTTCCTGAAAGTCAGCAGTGTCTGTAGGAGTCCCTCTGAATCTGCAGGAGTGTGTTCATATTCATCTGTGGGCTGTGAATATTCCCGTCTCAAGCTAAGTGTTTCCATATGGCTGATCTTTTGCCATCCGTCTGTCCTCAGAAGAAAGGGTTAACATTCTCGATCCCTGCAGACATGATCCCATCAGCCTCAGAAAGACTGAACAGCACAGATGAATCAAAAACTGATGGGTTTTAGTCCATGACTTTATCTATATGATAGCGTAAACACTGATAAAATTATTTTCTCAAATTTTTCTCTAATGGGTTAGTCTAATGGGAAAAAAGACCAAAAACATTGATGACTCATCTTGAACAGATTTAGATTTTTTTTTTGTCTTTGTAGTTCTGATAATTGCCATCGTTCAGTCACCAAACCCCATTCTGTAAAAAAAATGTATCTTTTCAAATATTTTTTATAAAATTCAATTTAAAATATACAAAAAAGGGCCAAAAATAAATAAAATAAAATAATTGCTAAAGTGCATTTCAAAATACATAATATTTTTTATAAAACATTATATATTTTACATTGTCATTTTATATATATAATTCTTTTTTTTATAAATCTTTTAAAATATATCTTTGCCCTGCATATATTTCAGGCCAAGAAAATACATTTGAAGAAAATCGTAATTTGTTGTCTGTTACATGTTAACATATAACAAATTTGCACAAAAAACAACAACAACAACAAAACGTGAATAAATGTTGGTAACCAAACAGTTCTGACCTCTGTTGTATGGAAAAAAAATCTCACAATATGTTTTTGTGTTTGACTGAAATCTGCTCTGGGGTAATGATAGAGATGCGCTGAATACTGTGATCATTAATATTTCTGCCTTCCTCTGGTGCACCTGTTTCTGTGTGAAGTTTCTCCTCCTCACACATGTGTACGTTTGAACATACATATGTTTCTGTCCATCAGATGAATGAACCGAGTCGAAGCTTTGTTCATATTACCAAACATCTGTTTGAAAGATCACAATATTCAAACTAACACAACCAGCATCAAATGAATTTCACAAATGCAAAAGCCAAAGAAATTATAATTACATTCATTTAAAAACACTGTTTCATAAACTAAATATAAGTAAACTGTGCACACGTAGGCAGTGTCTCTTCAAATAATTTTGGATGAGAAAAAAAAATAATGAAGTACAAATATAAAACAATATCAAGATTACAAAATATAACATTAAAAAGTGTTTAATTCATTCGTTTTTAACATCTAAACAGGCTCATATAACTACAGACCGGTTTCACTTCTTCCTTTCATTGCAAAAACACTTGAAGGAGCTGTGTTCAACCAAGTCTCTGCATTTCTCACACACAACATCTCCTTGACAGCAACCAATCTGGCTTCAGAAGACATTCAGCTGAGACGGCCTTGCTCTCAGTTGTTGAAGCGCTAAGACTGGCAAGAGCAGAATCCAAATCTTCAGTACTTATCCTGCTTGATCTGTCCGCTGTTTTTGACACGGTTAATCACCAAATCCTCCTATCAACCCTACTGGCAAAGGCATCTCAGGAACAACACTTCAATGGTTTGAGTCTCACCTATCAGATAGGTCCTTTAAAGTATCTTGGAGAGGTGAGGTGTCCAAGTCTCAGCATCTAACTACTGGTGTGCCTCAGGGCTCCTAGTTCTTGGACCACTTCTCTTCTCTGTCTACATGGCATCATTAGGTTCTGTCATTCAGAAACATGGCTTTTCATACCACTGCTATCCTGATGATCCGACGCTAGCTATTCGCATCTCAGCTTGTCTAACAGGCATTTCTTCCTGGATGATGGACCATCACCTTCAACTCAACCTTGCCAAGACAGAACTGCTTGTGATTCCAGCAAACCCATCGTTTCCTCACAATTTCACCATCCAGTTAGGCACATCAACCATAACTCCTTCAAAAACAGCTAGAAGCCTTGGAGTTATGATTGATGATCAGCTGACTTTCTCAGACCACATTGCTAAAACTGTCCGATCCTGCAGATCTGCTTTATTCAACATCAAGAAGATCAAGCCCTTTCTTTGGGAACATGCGTCACAACTCCTTGTTCTAGCTCTTGTTCTGTGGCTGGACTATTGCAATGCCCTCTTGGCAGGTCTTCCAGCCAATTCTATCAAACCTTTACAATTAATGTAAAATGCCTCAAGAAGCTTGTGTTCTGCAAGTGAACGTCACATTATTGTTCATCCCAAAGAGGCACACAATCCCTTTTACAGACTTTTTCATGAACTGTTCCCTCCTGGTGGAATGACCTACTCAACTCCATCTTCAAGAATCAGCTTTTTTAGTTTTTTAGTTGTATTTCAGAAATTCTTACCACAGTTATAGATCCCAATCCATTGACTGCTTTATTTGGGGTCCTTCCGGAGAATGTTTAACTCATATCTTTAGAGAGGGATAATATTGCACTCTGCACACTGTTGGCCAGAAGACTTATACTAATTAATTGGAAGTCTCCTCCAACCTACCGTCAATGGGTTTTTGTCCCTTACTTTTTGCCCTTAAACATGAAAAGTTTATATTGGGAATTAGAATAAAACCCAAACTTTTCCTGAAATCAGAAAATGACACTTCATATCTTCATTTTGCATCTCCAGTGAATGCATCTTGATTTATGAATCTTTAGACATTTGAAACAAAAATTATGAAATATATATATTTTAATTCATTATTATTATTATTATTTTTAATGAATTAAAAAGTAATGGAGATCTGTTGGAAGTTGTATTTTCAAACTTTGAGGTGTTAATTGAACTAATTTTCTGCTTCCTAGACATTTAAGAGACTATATTGCTGTATTGTGTTCCATTTAATTACTTCCTTAAATTTTCTTTATTTGATCTTAACATGTTCTATAAGAATTACCGTCATACTGTAGGGCTCATATAATGTGAGCAGTGCCTCGTGTCAGGGCTGGTTGATATTATAGACTAATTATATTGTGTCATGACCTGATGAGAAGGAATAAGTCAACTGTAATCTGCATCTTGTGTTGTAATGTCCATAGAGGGTTATAAAGCCCTGTGATGATGAGAGTCATCAGTTTTCATCCAGACGTGTCTCTGATGGACCGTTCCTCTGAGCGCTGGACCTCCACGGTTCTCCAGCTTTCCTCTCAAACATTGTTCTGTGTTTTCTTTCCCAGAAGGGCTGGAAAATGTGTTTCAGAGGCGCTCTGGTGCGATCGGTCACTCAGCATTCAGTCCTCTAAACTCTGGCCAGCATGTGATGGTAATAACGGCACATCAACATCTCCTGCAACACCTTGCTGTGGAAACACAAACTCCTGTGTTTACTGGAAGTGTGACGATGATTTGTGTTTGGTGTGACGTTTGATGCATTCTGGGATGGCGCTGGATAAATAAACACCAGTGCTGTGACGTGAAACATAACCTAACACACATGCAATAAAAGCCTCAGCAGACGCCTGTCATGTTACTGGTGTTACTGTAGATGTGAGGTTTGCTCCAGCGCCAGTGTTTTTCACACCACATGAATCCCTACCTGTCTGGAAAAAAATCAAATATATTTTTTAATATTTCAAAATGTATATATTTTAAATAAATCTGTGGGATGATAAAAAACACACACATTTTTAGAGAGAGGAGATAAAGTCAGTAATCATAACTTCAGTCGGTTAAAACATCATAATCATGATCTGAAGTTCACTACTTATCACCCAAATACAGTAACAGTAATGTGATTACGAGGATGGAAGTCTTGAAGATATAAAGTAGAGCATTGCGTTATCAAGTGCAAGGTTGGGGGTTTGATTCCCCGGGAACACATGATATGTAAAAATTGATAGCCTGAATGCACTGTAAGTCGCTTTGCGTCTGCTAAATGCATACATTTAATTTAATTTTAATTTTAGAACAGTGGGGATTGTTTCTTTCTTTCTTCTGTTATCTTTCTGTCGCACACTCCAGTGCAGCAGGTGGCGCTATTAGCTGGTGCGCCAACCGCCAATGATGCTTAAGAAGTAGAAGAAGAAGAAGTAGAAGCAGTAGCCCAGTGCTGTTGCTGTCATTGTGCTGCAGCTCAGGTAAGTTTTCTTTCATGCTTGTTGCTTTATTAATGGGGTTCCTTCCATGCTTGTTTTAGGTCTGCTTGGTTTTAATTGGCAACATGCTTGTTTCTTCAGGCTTATCTGCTGTTTACATGCTTTAAAGCTAGTCTTAACTGGCTGTGCTTGTTGTTTAGGGTTATTAGTTATAATTGGTTACATGCTTTAGGGTTAGTTTTTGAAGCTGAGGTGTGCTGGTGTGTTCTTCAGTGCTGGAGTTTAGATTGATTTTCTCTGGGTTTGTGTTCAGGATGCTGGATGTATGGTTTGTTTTATTGTTGCTCTTATGAATGGAAGGTTGTGCTTATTATCTCTGACAGCAGTGATTCTGACGGGGGTTTACTAAACACACACACACACACACACATACACACACACACACACACACACACTTCTAGTGAATCACCATTGGGATGTTTATACAACTGTATTCTGTTCTGTTCAGAGCAGCTTTCCCAACCCCATACCATCATACATCTTGTTTTACAAAGAAAAATCCTTTCACTCTTCATTGGCAACCAGAAATAAACCGTCCCATTCAAAAATATAAATCCATCAAATGATTTATTCTAAAGAGCATAATAAAAGCTCTCTTCCAAAGAGTCCTGGACCGCAGCTTCACATCATCATCATCATCATCATCATCATCTATATTCAGCTGAAGAACCCTCAACTAGTTTAATAGTTTATTGCTTGTAACATCATAGACAAACATAATTACTGTAACGTCACAAACACCATTAGATTGTGTCCTGCCATCAACAATCACATAAACACATCAACTAAAACTACTATTCAATAAATTAAATGACTCATTTCTATGCCATAACATTTTAAACAATCATCAGATGCATGAGGTTACAGACTGAAACACAAGTCACTTGTAAATCTGCTTTTATGTAGAAAGTGTCACCAAACTGAAGCAAGTGATTTTATTTCTAAAGTTTTACAAGCAGAAATTCACTTCTGTTTCATGAGAGAGGACCGTTGAAGTTAAGCTAGTTAGTATCTGATTTAGTCACAAAAATATAATGATTCTTATTTATATATTTATATAATAAGTAAACAAACAAATGCTTTATTCCAAACTAGATTAGATCTATATATTTACATGGAAGTGGTTCTTCAGGAGCTGAAGTGAAGTGTTCAGCATGAAGCAGGAGGTTTAGTGTCCATCAGACTTTATAAAAGCAGGATCTGAACACACAGAGCCGTCGCAGTGAGGGCGGGGCTCCAGCAGGAGGAGGAGGAGCCTGAGAACGTCCTGTGCTGATTGGCTCTGCCGTGCTCCTGTGGGTGTGTCTGCACTGTGGAGTAACCATTGATGATGCGGACGACAGGAGGCGGAGCCTGAGCGGTCACACTGCGAGAAACGAGAGAGAGATCATGAGAAACACACCCCTTCATCATCATCATCATCATCATCATCATCTAGTGATGATCACATATAATCCAATGTAGAACATTTGACATTCAGTGTCATTTTAAATGATAGAATTATATTTCTACTCCAGCTTGTTGTGTAGTTCATATATTTATGTAAATGCTCTTTCTAGAGTTTTTTTTTTCGTGCTGACTATAGAGTTTATGGTCACTGAACGTCTTTTCTGTGATAAATGTGATGTAACATGACATTATTGATCTCAAACTGCTTTTATTGATCTTTCCACTGAAACACTGATTGATTGATTTCAGTAAGCTGATCTGTTTCTTCTGATGTTTGTTCATGTTTATTTCAAGTTCAAAGTCTTTATTGTCATATGCACATTTCCGTGACCTATGAACTTTGCTGCCATAACTAGAATCAAACAGGAAGAGATGATCTCTTCTAGAGCTGTGCAATTAATCAAAATAGACTTTTGATTTCAATTTCAGCCTCAAAAGATTCTGAAAATGCAGTAATCGAGTTAAAATGATTATGTTGCCCTTTCCCAGCAGTGAGCTTTCACTCCTCCATAAAAGCCACATTTCACGTGTAAATCAGTAAAATCATGACTTAAAAAAGTGACTTTTGCCAGATGGGCCGTGCTTGATTAATTGAAGTTTTTTGTATTTATTAGTGTGAAAAGAGAAGTTGTTGCTCAGAGACGGAACAGAACACGGACGAGTAAAGTCATCATTTAGATTAAAGTACGCAGCTAAATGGTCAAATACATGCAAAAATGTGTCAAAATGCAGCGTTTGGTGAATAGTATTCACATAAACCCTCGTCGGTTCTGTAATATATGAACATGAGCAGTTGAGGATGAAATCCATGCGTGTCTTAAAGTGACAGCAGCCTAATATTCTCGATGCTGATTGTCTGCTTAATATTAATCAAACAACAAAAGACAGAGAAAACACTCTCTGCTTTTGACTGAATGACTTTTTAGCTTTAATAAGAAGGTTAATTCTTGCAGTGAAGTTTTATTTTACATTCGATTATTAAATTTCTGTTGTAGGCTGTTAGCTAAATAGATCTGCATTAAAAAAACTTTGTTTCTATTGTATTTGTTCTGAAACATGAAGAAGAAGAAGGGAGGGAGGTTTGGAATGAGTGAGCTGAAACTGAGTTGTAGTTAGTAGCATGTCTAAAGTGGACTATCAGAGCCATAATAATAATAGTGATAATAATAGTGATAATAAGCGTCTGAGCTGGTGGAGGTTGTGTGTGTGCTGCTCTCACCTCTCCTCCATCCGAACCCAGAGCTCGTTGAACTGTCGACGGCGCTGCTTCTTCTTCAGCTTGTGCTCCACCTTCTCCAGAAGCTCCAGCAGCCGCGGGTTCGAGTCCTCGTCCTCCTGAAGACCTCGGCTCTCGTGGAGGAACGGCTCCAGCGGGGCGTCCACATCCAGCAGCTCTTCAGACCTTCTGCCAACGCCAGAAACACTTTAATACAGACCCAAACCTGCTCCTGAGACTCAGAGGTCTAGAGATATATCAGAAACACATCTGGATACACAGAGCTTTCACATGCCTTTCATTGGATTTCGGTTCTAAATGTGATTGGCTGGTTAGTAAAGTAATAAAATATAGACTTTAAAAGGGACAGTTGACCCAAAAAATGCAGACTCACCCTAAAGTCCGTCGAACCTGTTTGAGTTTCTTTCTTCTTTTAAAGACAAAGGAAGATATTTGAAGAATGGTGGGAACCAAACTGTTTCTGCTCCCCAGTGAATGACAATAAATAACACAAAATTCCAACGGTTTGCTTCCCAACATTCTTCAAAATATCTTCTTATGAAGAAACAAACTCATAGAGGTTTGGAGTGACTCAAAGGTCGAGTAAATGAAGACCGAATAGTCATTTTTGGGAGAACTGTCCCTTCTGAAGTCTAAATGAAGGTCTGATGCTTGATTTAAGAGTGCTGGAGTCCGAGTGTAGTTTATATGTAGAGCGCTTTCACAGCACTCATTGTTTCAAAGCAGAAAACCATGATGTTGATGTTCAGAATATCTTCAAGCCTCATAGTTCAGAGTATAGTATCAGATTAGAGCTGAACATTCTGTGACCGTTCTAACGATCAAGCGGTTGAGATCTGCTACAGTATCTGGACTGTACATATGCAGATGAACTCATATTGATGTACACTATACAGTATGTTAAATGGAAGCACACTGTATAGTGTTACTGATATGTATTTAATTATCAGTGATCATTAGTTCTTCAGGCAGCTGTAGGACATGTTTGGTCCCCAAGAAGAAACAAGCTAATAAATCACACAGAATCAAGTGTTTGAAAAACAGAAGAGGACAGGAAATACAGTTTGTACAACAGAAGGGTTAGGAACTAAGTGTGTGTGTGTGTGTGTGTGTGTGAGAGAGAGTGTGTGTGTTAACTGTGTAGTGTCTGTCCAGCAGGTGTGTGTGAGTGTGTGAGAGAGTGTGTGTGTTAACTGTGCAGTGTCTGTCCAGCAGGTGTGTGTGTGTGTGTGTGTGTGTGTGTGTGTGTGTGTGAGAGTATGTGTTACCTGTGCAGCGTCTGTCCAGCAGGTGTGTGTGTGTGTGTGTGTGTGTGTGTGTGTGTGTGTTACCTGTGCAGCGTCTGTCCAGCAGGTGTGTGTGTGTGTGTGTGTGTGTGTGTGTGTTACCTGTGCAGCGTCTGTCCAGCAGGTGTGTGTGTGTGTGTGTGTGTTACCTGTGCAGCGTCTGTCCAGCAGGTGTGTGTGTGTGTGTGTGTGTGTGTGTGTGTTACCTGTGCAGCGTCTGTCCAGCAGGTGTGTGTGTGTGTGTGTGTGTTACCTGTGCAGCGTCTGTCCAGCAGGTGTGTGTGTGTGTGTGTGTGTTACCTGTGCAGCGTCTGTCCAGCAGGTGTGTGTGTGTGTGTGTGTGTTACCTGTGCAGCGTCTGTCCAGCAGGTGTGTGTGTGTGTGTGTGTGTTACCTGTGCAGCATCTGTCCAGCAGGTGTGTTTGTGTGTGTGTGTGTGTGTGTGTGTGTGTTACCTGTGCAGTGTCTGTCCAGCAGGTGTGTGTGTGTGTGTGTGTGTGTGTGTGTGTGTTACCTGTGCAGCATCTGTCCAGCAGGTGTGTGTGTGTGTGTGTGTGTGTGTTACCTGTGCAGCGTCTGTCCAGCAGGTGTGTGTGTGTGTGTGTGTGTGCGTGAGAGTGTGTGTGTTACCTGTGCAGCGTCTGTCCAGCAGGTGTGTGTGTGTGTGTGTGTGTGTGTGTGTGTGTTACCTGTGCAGTGTCTGTCCAGCAGGTGTGTGTGTGTGTGTGTGTGTGTGTGTGTGTTACCTGTGCAGCATCTGTCCAGCAGGTGTGTGCTCCACTTCATAACCTTCACGCCGCATGACGTCAATCACAGAGTTGTTTCCAAGAAAGTGACCTGAAACACAATCACTCCACCTTCAGTCTCTGAACTCAGGTTAGGCAGTCTGAAACACACACACACACACACACACACGTTTGTTTTTGTGTAAAGTGTGTTCATCCCATAGGTGTAATGGTTTTTATTCTGTAGAAACTGTATATTCTATCTCCCTTCACCAACCCTACACCTAACCCTAACCCTCACAGGAAACTTTGTGCATTTTTACTTTCTCAAAAAAACTCATTCTGTATGATTTATAAGTGTTTTGAAAAATGGGGACATGTAAGTCTCTCATCGGATGTTTAAAGTCAAACTCTCTGGATCTATAACGGTACAAACACTCTTTTCTCAGTTTTATCACTAATAATTCAGCTATAAAACAATATTTTTGTCTAGTTTCCCAATATCAGAATTGTTTTAATCAAGATACATTACTACACATTACAAGATACATTTACATAAAATGAAATTGTCAGAGATCTTGTTTTTGAAAATACCTTTTTACTTAAGGACTGAAGACAAAGACACGAAGATCTGGGAGGATATGAGAGCGAGTAAATCATCAGGAGATTTTAATTCTGGATATGAACCAATGCTTTAACCCTGTCTGCTTTAAATATTTGAAAATGATTAACATTTCCTCATTTTAAGCACAAACGGATACATTTTTCAGAAAACAAGACTTAATATACACATGGAACAAGAATGTTCCAGATTTTTTTAATCCTCTTTTTCTTTGATGTTCTGTAGAATCTTATTTTTTGGCATTTATTCTATTGTTTGTGTGTGTGTGTGTGTGTGTGTGTGTGTGTGTTTTACATATCCTATGAAAACATTTTGCAAAATAAAATTAGAACTAGACAGAATATTCCTGTTCTGGGGTTTCCTGCATCTATAACTCAATATATAAACTCTTCTCATAAACTCATGTGAATACTACATGTTGCTGCACTGGAAAAAGGTTGTATGTGCAACATTACTCCCATTAAAATGCGTTAGAAATGCATGAATTCAAAAGTCACTAATGTATTTGACACAAAGCCACACCCTGCTGATTTTAATAAGGTGCAATGAATAGTTACTTGTTGTTGGAAGCTGCAGTCTTGGCAGAAAGCTGTTTTTCTTCAGTTTGGATTATTAGACGTGGTGCTGGAGCTAAACGCTGCATAAAGCCAAATAAATTCTCAGTGTTATTTCAGCGCTTTCATTAATACTCTCTGCTCCTCCGTCCAAATCTGAAGTCATGATTCCTTCAGTCCAGGAGTCACAGGGAATTCTGAATGTAGTTACTGCTGAATGCATCTGAGAGTGGCTTCATCTGGTCTCGAGTCTCCTCCGATGCTCAGAAGTCTCTGATAAGTGTGTGAGGAGCTAAACAAACCGATAAACCACTTCAGCACTTGTTTTGATAATGCTGTGGTATTTTAGAGGGAAGTCGTGATCGTGGAGGAATGTTTTCTGGCAGTAAACATGCTTTAAGAGTGTTTCGGTGAAAAACAATGTTCTGTCCATCGCTAACGAAACGCTGATCGAAGAAGAAGCTCAAACACAGAACACAACAGCATTTCATGAATATCATAAAAAACTGACAGCTGTGTTGATCAAACAGTTACTGTATGCTTCATTCAACATTTCTTTTAAATCTTTTGTAACATTATAAATATATTTCCTGTCTTATTTAATACATCCTTGATGAATAAAATTATTAATTTATTCACATTATTTTTTGAAATCTTATTTATCCCAATCTTTTGAATGGTACTATATCAGAGTTTCCACAAAAATATCATGCAGCACAACTATGGAGCGTAATTTCAACACTGATAATAATCAGAAATGTTTCTTGAGCAGTAAATCATCATATTATTCTGATTTCTGAAGATCATGTGACACTGAAGACTGGAGGAATGATGCTGATAATACAGCAAGATTCAGATTCAGATTCAGATCCAGGACGTGTGCTCATGATCTGGCTCTGATGTGCTTTGATTGGCTCAGTGTTTGTTTGCGCCGCTCATGTACTCCTCCGTGAGAGAACACAAACATTCCCGCCGTCCCCCGCTGGCCTGAGATCAGTGCTAATGAGCACACCGTGGAATGCTAATTGCGAGTATTGTCTCGCGGCGCTGCTGTTGTTTTAACCCTGATCAACATGCTCTCTTTATCTTATCAGCTCCAGTCAAACAAACAAAGCTCAGACTAACCCAAACGTGACTCTGGGCTGTGCTCAGACTGATCACCGCAGAACAGTTCATCTCCAGTTCTTCATTCATGTGCGGCCGCTAGCATGTTTGAGGAGTTCGCTTACTGTCTCAAGAACACACTGGAGTCCATCTCTAACACACATACAACACTCACAGAAAGCAATATGCTGTGTATATAGCAAATCTCAACTGCTCAAATGTTTATATCACTGCAAATTGTCACGATATTATTGTCCTGCTCTTTATATAAAGTTCCGCATACATACAGTACAAATGAGCAGTAAATCATCATATTAGACTGATTTCTGAAGATCATGTGACACTGAAGACTGGAGGAATGATGCTGAGGTAACACTATTTTAAGGATCAGTTCTCTCTATTAACTAGTTGCTTATTACTAGCATATTGTCTGTTTATTGGTACTTATAAAGCATGCATTCTGCATGACCATATTTGAGATCTTTTAACCCGACCCCATACCTAAACTTTACTGACTTGATACTGAATTAAAATTGAATGTGTTCCCAATTCTAAAGTGTTACAGCTTCAGAAAATTCAGTTTGAGAAGCAGGTTTCCTCGTGTTATAATCTCCCTGCTTCACATCTGGAGTTAAATGAAGCAGAATATGTTGTGGTGAGCAGATTGCATGTTTCTTTTCTCTAAATGAACAAAACTGCAATTACTGCATGAGTGCTGCGGCCGCTACCAAAATAACTGGAGTCATTAGTTCTAAGCAGCTTTAATCAGATTTCCACATCATTTAATTTAACGCTGATCTACACATGACCTCACGGTGAACCGCCAGAGAGCAGCCATCTCCAGGAAAGCTTGATTGTGACGGACGCTTCATCAAAGCAGAATAACGGCCAGCACTACGGCTACAAACTTTCTTCTGAGAAATAAAGTCAATTTCTCAGGGGTTTAAAGTCAAGATTTGTTCCTAGAAAGAGCATAATCTCTTTTAATCTCTGTGAAATGAGTCTGAATGCAGTGTTTGCATTCGAGCTACGAGTCAGAAACCTGGGGATATTTGCAAACTGAGGTCAGAAACGAGTCACATCAAAGAGTGCAAGTCTCAGAAAACATCACTTCATTCCACGATCCGCCTCTGGCCGCTCACACTCTACTAACCCTAGCGGAAACTGAAGACAAAGGAAACACCGATCAAAAGAGACTTCAGAGCCACAGGAGCGTCCCGAGGAGACTGACCTGCTCCGAAGGCGAAGAAGAAGCTGTTGTGGGGATGCTCCTCCAGCAGCGCTCGGACGCGCCGGCCCATGCGCTCGTTACGCTTGTAGATCAGCTCCTGTCTGAAGTAGTGCTCGATCTCCTGCGCCGTCACCTGCTCGCTCGCCGGCAGCGTCACGTTCTTGAAGCTCGGCACCTGGAACCAAAACAGACCCATATCATTACAGTTTAGGTTCGATAAACAGCCGCATTGATTTCTATTTCATAGTATACAAAGTCTTTCAGAGCAGTTTAACGACAAGAAACAGGAAAGATAACAGTGTTAGTGTTGCAAAATTTATCCAATACAAATTGATCTCATCCAGTGCAGTTACATCAGTAATATTAATGAATATTAAAAACAGAGAATGCACAGTTTATTACACTGCATTTTTGTCCTGTTTTCCAGAAAAATATTTGGTAACACTTTACAATAAGGTTTATTAGTTAACATTAGTTTACTACTTTAATTAACATTAAGTTAATTAGTTGTTTCTCTGTAAAAAATAGTAAATTTTTCTTCTTCCCTTTGTAATCTATCCTGTGGTGTGCCTCAAGGCTCTATCTTAGCTCCTGTCCTTTTTTCGCTCTATCTTTTCGCTCTGGGTTCCATCTTCAGGAAACATAATATCTAATTTCACTGTTAGGTTGATGATATGCAAATCTATATGCCTGTGTCTAGGAAAAACAAGACTGTAATTGCGTCTCTGGATGCTGATGGGTACCTGCGAGGTGTCGTGGCTGAAGATGATGGAGTTGAGGTCTCCACAGTTGTAGTGTTTGATCAGGTGCTCTGTGGTGAAGGGCATCTGCAGGTTCCCGGTGCGGAGACTCTCCTGCTGCAGGAGCGTCTGATTCAGAGCGAAGATCACCTGAAACACACAGCGCAGAAGTGCTTTACTGCTTATTCTGCTCATGCATAAACGTGACCAAACATCTTACTGTTCGGATTCAGATCAGAAGAGTCAAATAAAGTTATGGGCAGTTCTTAAGAAGAAAATGGATGACTAATTTGTAAGACTAGTTGAGACAGTTTATGCAGCTGACCCCTGCAAGTATGGAAGCATATGGGTAGCATTATTCAATTTGGGATGTAATATGCAAAATGACAATGCAATATGTAAAATGGCAATGCATTTCTGTATATACATTTCCATTTTCCAATACATTTGTGCAACGTTTGGTGCAAAATGAAAATGAAAATTAAATTACATAATTTTAATTTGCCATTTACTACACCAGTTTTAATTTGTAAAATGAATATTAATTTTAACGCTTTATAAGTTGCAAAATTAAAATGAAAATGTATTACAGAAATGATTAGATATGTCTAACATGTTAAAGCAAAAACTGTGGCAAAATGATCATTTAAATGCTATTTTTCTTAATTGCATTAACACTCACAGTCAAGACACTTACGATTGCATTTTCATTCGGTGTCCCGCAATGAATGTAGCAAAACTCAATGTGCACATTGAAAATGCATTCCGAGCCGATCACGTGTCCCCGCCCTCGCGCCACGTCAATCATTGTGTGAACAAGGCGGGGCTTGCAGAAGGTCAGAGACTCAAATCTCAAGAAGAGGATTCAATCAAGTGAGACAACATGGACAAGACAGTTGGTCCGTGTATGTTTTGATCATTTCGGTTTATGGCTTCAATATTTCATTCGCACTTGTGGGCGGAGCTGAAACGCTGCTTTCATCTGATTGGTCGAATCGGATCGGTTTTCATCTGACAGCCTTCAGCTCGGTCTTCTCATTCTTTCAGGCAGAATAAGAGTCAGTGCGAGTGAAGCACTGAAATGTCTGAAACCACCGCTCACTGTTATTTAGCATAATATTTGAATCAGATGTAGCTGGGCACATAATTCGTGCTGCTGAGACCTGCAAATTATTTCTAGGTTGTAGTATTGTATGAATATTGTCCCACTGATAAATACAGTGCAAATAGTTCTGTCCCTTTGGATAACAGTGAAGTGGAAATAAATATAGTTAAATTTATGAAATAAAATTAAATAGGATTTTTTGGGAAGGTAAGTGGCCAGTTATACAAGCAACACGAGTCGGACGAGTCTAAAGATATGAGCTGAACTGGGTGAAACATTAAAGTTCTAGTCTGTGTCAATTACTCTCATAATAAATAATAATAATAATGTTAACTGTATTTTTCGGTATAAATTGCATCAGTCCAAAAATACGTCATGACGAGGAAAAAAACATATAAGTCGCACTGGACTATATGTCACATTTATTCAAGACCAAGAGAAAACATTACCGTCTACAGCCGCGAGAGGGCGCTCTGGGGTAGGCTACAGGAGCACTGAGCAGCATAGAGCTAATTTTACTATTTTTATTTAGAAATGTAACTATATTCATTTTTACAATTATTTATTAATGTCACACACACACACACACACACACACACACACACACACCTAGTGCCTTATGACTTAAAAGATGAGAGTGGTAAATGTTACAGACATGGAACTGTTCAGTCTATTATTGATTTTAATTTCCACTTCACTGTTATCCAAAGGGACAGAACTATTTGCACTGTATTTATCAGTGGGACAATATTCATACAATACTACAACCTAGAAATAATTTGCAGGTCTCAGCAGCACGAATTATGTGCCCAGCTACATCTGATTCAAATATTATGCTAAATAACAGTGAGCGGTGGTTTCAGACATTTCAGTGCTTCACTCGCACTGACTCTTATTCTGCCTGAAAGAATGAGAAGACCGAGCTGAAGGCTGTCAGATGAAAACCGATCCGATTCGACCAATCAGATGAAAGCAGCGTTTCAGCTCCGCCCACAAGTGCGAATGAAATATTGAAGCCATAAACCGAAATGATCAAAACATACACGGACCAACTGTCTTGTCCATGTTGTCTCACTTGATTGAATCCTCTTCTTGAGATTTGAGTCTCTGACCTTCTGCAAGCCCCGCCTTGTTCACACAATGATTGACGTGGCGCGAGGGCGGGGACACGTGATCGGCTCGGAATGCATTTTCAATGTGCACATTGAGTTTTGCTACATTCATTGCGGGACACCGAATGAAAATGCAATCGTAAGTGTCTTGACTGTGAGTGTTAATGCAATTAAGAAAAATAGCATTTAAATGATCATTTTGCCACAGTTTTTGCTTTAACATGTTAGACATATCTAATCATTTCTGTAATACATTTTCATTTTAATTTTGCAACTTATAAAGCGTTAAAATTAATATTCATTTTACAAATTAAAACTGGTGTAGTAAATGGCAAATGAAAATGATGTAATTTAATTTTCATTTTCATTTTGCACCAAACGTTGCACAAATGTATTGGAAAATTTAAATGTAAATACAGAAATGCATTGCCATTTTACATATTGCATTGTCATTTTGCATATTACATCCCAAATTGAATAATGCTACCCATATGCTTCCATATGCAAGCTCGTCTGAACCCAGCATGACTGGAGCTGACTCATGGCACTTTGATGAAGTTTGCCTCAAATCATTTTAAACTTAACTCTCCTTTAAAACCAAATCACTTGTGATCTGAGGAATCACTCATGTCTGGATCACACGAGCACTGTATATATCTTACTTTAACACTCAGAGGTTTGACAAGTAAACTAGTGAGGACTGACTGTGTGTGCGTGTGCGTGCGCGTGTGTGTGTGTGTGTGTGTGTGTGTGTTTCTGACGCTCCTGAATGAGGTTCTGCTGAAGCTGAGTCAATCTCTCACACATCTAAGGAGGAGAGCTGCTCTCAATTAGCTTCAGCTCACCATTGTGTCACCATGAAATCCCCCAGTGTTTACTCACACACACACACACACACACACACACAGTTTAGACTGATCACTCCTCCTCTTCCAAACAAACAAGTGTATTTTCTCCCAAAAGAAGAATCTATCAAGTTTCCTCCACCTGTGAGCTCACAACAAAACACTGCAGATGAGTTTAAGAGTTTTCACACACACACACACACACACTCTCGAGCTCTTTTCATCAGTGTCGGTGACACTCTCGTGCCGTCCATCATTGTTTGAGGGGCTCGTCCCATAGAGAGATGCCTTCTTGTCTGGGACAAAGGGTCTCCGTGGTCCGCTGGGCTCCCTGCGCTCATCAAAGCCTCCTGCTCTGCATCTGAAAGCGCGCCGGCTGTATGCTGCTCAAATTAGCCTATCGCCACCTCGCTAGCCTCCTAAACTCCCTCCGAAGCATCTTCAGCGCAGCAGCTCCCCCTCGACAGCAGCAAAAGAGCCTTTCAGCCCCTTAAATTATGGCATGGAGGAGGCTCTCAATGAAAGAGACTGGGCTGAACGGATGATCTTTCTTCCTCCGTTGTGTCCATTCTGTGGGTCACTGGACACATTTACACACGGGAACCAGAGTGAGTTCTTATCAAAGCACTGTGGCCCTATGAAAGTCAACAATTCAGCTTTGTGATGGAAAGCGACCCATTACATTAAGTGTGTGATTTCTGCACCAAGACAGAATGATGATTGAGTCCAAACAGGTTTCCCAAGCACTGTGTGTCCCTATTCTCGTCACAAGGAAATCAGCTGAAACGCATCATAGCTGTGACAGGGCTGAAATTATATCAGTCTTAAGGCTCATTTACACCAAAAACAATAACGATAACTATATTAGCGTCCAGTGAACCGGTGCAAGATAGTGTTCTTTTTCACGTCACGAGCAAATCTGCCACTTTAAATGTTTGAGCTCTTTAAAGTCTAATGACTCTGATTGGCTGTCAATGTTTTCGTTTATTCATTGTTGAAAATTATTCTGAGTTGTGGTTTGGACTTCACTATTCTTCTAAATTTACGTTGATTTTTATAATTATATCGTTATCTTTATAGTAATTGTTATTGGTGCAAACAGGCGTTTTGTCCCGATAGATGATTTAAGCTTAGTTTACAAGACTGTTAGCACATATTCAGACTCGAGGTTCTGAACAATCTGTATTTCCCGTTTACGATACGGACAGATCACACTAGACTCTGCGCAGTCTACTCCAGCTTCGTTAACTTTACCGTCCCGCACGTCTTCATGTGAGACACAAATTAGCAGAAGAATCATCATCACACTCAAGTCCACATCAGAAGTGAAATGATAACATCGTCCTCCTTTAAAGAGCTCAAGCAGTTAAAGCAGCAGATGACAAACAGTAGCTTGCTAATAATAAACAGAATGTCACCATGTGTTGAGGTGAATGATATGAGTGAACGGGCTTTTAGAGAGACTCTGAACATCTGAAGTCTGTCTGTAGATATCTGTTAGTGTGAGCATCTGTCTGTGAGCGATGGACGCCGGTGGAGACAGTGCTGCAGTATTTGTGAATGGACTCTGATAAGCTGAGAAACTTTCCCATGATGCCCTGCATGCGTTTAACCAGCAGCAGAAGAGTGACGTGATGCACAACGCTGAGCTAAACCACACGCTAATTCAGAACAGAGCAGACGCGTGTGTGTTTGTTCACTGCATTCATCCTGAGAGTCGAGTTTGGCTTTGATTAGACTCGGTGTCAGAACACACTCGTGCAGTTGGTCCGTCACAGTCCTGCATAAATCCATTTAACACTCTTCACAAGCTACGTGACAAATCAAGTTTAACTCTCAGAGGAGTGACCCACTGCTTTAAGAGAATCATAATGCGATCAAATAAATCAATCACACATTTAATAACTTTTGTCTCTGCACATATAAAAGTGACTCACTCATAAACTCATTTAATCATCAGTCATTGAATTTCTGAATTAATCAACGAAATGAGTAATATATTTAAATTATGATTTAAGAATTAGGCACAGTGAATCACTGAATTATTTGAGTGCTGAATGATTCAAGTGAGTCACTTATTTGATTTCTGAACGAATCAGTTGAGTGAATGATTCAGTGAATCATTAAAAACAGAGCCATTAATGCACAGATAGTATATGTATTCATGGAAATGTATGTGTTTATGTAAATAATGTTTTGTCTAATCTAATTCTGCTCTGATTCTGTGTCATAAATACGAAATATGAGTCCATAATCCATAATAACACTTTCTTTAGTGAATACATGTTCTGGTCTGAATCAGGAGAGAAATGTGTTCCTGTCTGTTTGAAAATAATAATTTGAATGAATGATTCAATGACTCATTTCTGCAAACAGAACCACTAATGCACTGATAGATACGTATTTATGGAAAGGCACAGGCTGTAGGCCGTCTATCTTGAGCTGGAATGTGATTTTAAGTCTAATGTTATTCTAAGTAGGCGGTTCTTGTCTGGAACTAATTGCGCTGTGGTTATGAGATGAACAGACACATGCAGGTCGGTGTAGCTGCGATGCAGAAGTGCTTTGATCAGTCTAGAGAAACACAGGTCATTTAGTCTGGGTTTACCTCACTGCTCAATCACTGCCAAATATTTACGCTGTCTGACAGAATCAGTGTCACATGCTAAAGTGACTGTGCTTTGATTGACAGCTTCATCCGGCCCACACACGCAGCCTCAGCCAATCAGCTCGCAGGAACCACTGAGCTGAAACAGGGACTGAGTTCAGCTCTTGCTCCAGACATCTTGACTGATTCTAAACATGAAAAGTCCAAACGCCTCTTAGTCAGTCCAAGCACAATAACAATGCGTACAAGAGTTATTTATTATAATGTTTATCTTGTCTTAACATTCTTAAGAAAAAATAAATAAATTGTACCTTTAGTGGTGCCACATCTTGTCACTGGTGCAAAACCCTTAAATTTACTCCTAAAAGGTTTATAGAAGTACCTTGATAAAAAGGTAAATAAGGTAGAAAGTCGTCTTTGCTGAGACTGAACTCTCATGCACGATGTGAAGATGCACGGGTAAACTCGTCCCTGTAGTGGAAAACATGTGCGGATAACCTCTGAACCCCAAAGAAATGGATCCGCATGTGGCCGTGAGCCATCGCCTGTCCGTGGCTTTTCAACCAAATTCAAAATTGATGTAGACACTGAAACAGAGTCCATCCGTCTGACCGCAAACACACACACACACACACACTCACTCACTCACTCACACACACACACACACACACACACACACGAGTGGCCGCAGATTCTAAACATATTTGAAATGCAGTTGTTTCTGAGTTCATCTCTGTGTGATCATGCGGGAGGAAAACCGTCCTGTGCATGAGGAATTTCACAGAGGAATTCTGACAAATGCTTGGAAAGAGAAGAGCAAAGAGAGTATGAGAACGGAACATACACAACACAGAAGCTGTTTAGTTTTTTTAACGCCGCAGCAGCTTCAATGCCTTCTTTCATGGTGAGTAACAAGTTAAAAATACTATGCAGTGCCAGTCATAACTCTACTGTATATAAGGATTTGTTTGAGATGAGAACTGAAAGGTGTAGCTCTGCTAAAAATGTCTTCAGAAATGTTAACCAAAGTAAAGAGAAAGAAACAAAAGACAAAGGCTGCATAAGTGAAATCAAGATCAAGTTCTCTGCGGCTGGTAAATGTCTTCACACTACCATTGGTTAGTGGTGATCAGGTGACAGGTGGGTGTTCGCTAAACGTCTGATGCATGGGACACAACAGAGGAAACACTTCAGGAGTGCTGAAGTCTCATCGGATTGGCTGAATTCTACAGGAGTTCTGTGAGACGTGTGTGTCACGTTCTTTAACGTTCTGCCTGGAAACAAAGATACTGTGGCGCTAAAACGACACAATGATTTATGTCATGTTCAGTACTGTAAAGATGCTTGCATTATACAAATAGTTCACCCAAAATGAAAACGTGCCCCCCCTCAGGCCGTCATTCCATCACTTGCTCTCCAGTGGATCCTAAACAAAGCGTTATTATGGATTATGGATTGGAATGTTATTTGGAAGCAACAGTTTCAGGTTAAAACCTTCTTAATGATAGACAGTGATGATGAAGTCCATTTGACATGTAATAATCTGTTAATCCTTAGAAAGTAATTAATTGTGTTTCTTTGTTAATTTTTATGGAAAGTCATGCATTATGTAACTTTTGTGTTAACTGATGGACTGTACTTTTTATCAGACTCTCATTCTGACGGCACCCATTCACTGCAGAGCATCCACTGATGAGACACTGATGCAGTGCTGCTTTTCTACAAACCTGATGAAGAAACACACTCCTCCTGATCTCGGACTGTGAGCATATCAGTGCTTTAAACAACGAACAGACCATCAGCATGTTCACTGTGAGAGAGTGTCACACTCACACTCACACACACACACACACTCACAAGCACACACACACAAGACAAACACTCTTTGGGTGTAAGCGACCCTGAAAATGTGGGCGTTTCAAGCGAGTGAGTGGAATTCTCTCTCAACCGGGACACAAAGTAAACAACACAGAGGTGCAGGCCGCGGGAGAGTGAGCGAACGAATGACCGGACAAACGCTTTGACCCGCGAGACCCTCAGGAGCCGCTGGCCAACAACAACAGCTCCACAGAGGAGAGAGAGACTTCAAAGAGCGAGTGACCGCGGCGTGAAAGAGAGTTTGACAGCAGCGTCTTTCATCTGCTGCAGGAGGGGATCGTCCAGAACTGGGGGGTAATGCTGACCACTTTAAACACAACCCCAGAGCACACACGAGTCTGTGCTGACGGATCTGTGTCTCTGGTGTTAAAGTCAGAAGTGTGACTCCACCAGATCTGCTTTCACTCGCTGCTGATCTCACATCACATTCATCACATCTGCTCGGAGACTAAACCTCAAACCCTCAGCACAGAGAAACCAAACCAGAAGATGAGGCTGATATTAATCTGGGGAAAAAGTCTGAAACATTCATGAGAACAGCGTCGCATTTGTATTCACTTCAGACAACACTACTGTGTTCTGCAGAGCTGCTTACAACCAGAACTGAGTTTGTTTCATAACTGATGAATTTAACAACAATGATGGAATAGTTTACCCAATTTACTGAAAAAGATTTGTAGAAATGCAGCACTGCATCAGTGTCTCATCAATGGATGCTCTGCAGTGAATGGGTGCCGTCAGAATGAGAGTCTGATAAAAACATCACAATAATCCACAGCACTCCAGTCCATCAGTGAACATCTGGAGAAGACAAAACCTGAAACACATCCAGCATTAAGATGATTTTAACTCAAACACATAGAGTCTATAATCATAATAACACTTCCTCCAGTGAAAAAGTGCATCTGCTGTTGTCTCTCACAGATGTGTTTAAACGCTGCTTGATCTGCGCAGATTTCTCTCCTGATTCAGACCAGAACACTTTTTCATACAATTTACAATTTCTTAATGGTTTTGCTCTAACCTTTAAGAATCTCTTGAGATGCAAACAGACAGCTAACTCTAAATAAAGGACTAAGTCTTAAAATAGTACTGAAGTGCATGTTGTGTTAGTGTGGGTAATGATTAGAGTAAGCAGCTTCGCTCTTCTGCTCTCTCCGAGGCGGATCAGTGATGTCACCCGAGGGTCGGATCTGAGACGCCTCGGGCTGAACGACGTGAGATCACACACACACACACACACACACACACACACACACACACACAGCTCCTGTCACGCCTCTCATCAGAAGATCAGCAGAACGAGATCATTTGTTACTGATCCAGACACAGACGCAGCGGAGGAATGAGCTGCATCTGATACCTGTGTGTTTGGTCAACAGCGGCGAGGAAACCCAGCACTCGAGGACGGACCTCTAGAGAATGGATCTCAGTAGTGCAGGTGTGTGTGTGTGTGTGTGTGTCACAGCTGAGAGAGAGAGAGAGAGAGAGAGAGACGGGCGATGTTCAGTCTGATCCTACACCATCACATCACACGGCTCAGGAACATCCCACATGAACCTGAGCAGCTCGAGGGTCTCCGCTGGACCATGGCTGTGCGTCAGACTCAAGATAAACTCTCAATCATGAGCGGTGAGTGTTTGTTAAGAGGAAACAAATGAGAAACACCTGCTGCTGAAGAAACTGTGAAGCTTCACGCTGGAGTAAATCCTGTACTCTTATTACAACAGTAAAAACACCTTCATCTGAAAAGAAACGCCACACAGCAATGAGAAACACAGAGAGCTTATTACTGCAGGACTATAACACACCGAGCCACAGAAACACATCAGTGTGAACGTGTGTGTGAATCATACAGAGACAGAAAGCACATGGACAGTTACACACCATTCACACACACTTATGCAGCACTGTTTACTGTCCTTAAACAAACCACGTCTGACATATACATCTGAGCTTGATCACAGTAAACATCATATCTCTATCTATCTCTGCATAGAGCTGCAACTCTTTAGCTGAAGCGCACTCAGTCTGATTTGAAGTGTAGATGAGCAGCAGAAACACACAGGAGTCAGGTCTCCGGTCGTCCTCCGAGAGCAGAGCTGGTTCTGCGTCAGACTCGTGAGACGCTCTGCTGTTTGAGATCTGTCTCGCTCCGAGACTCATCTGTGACTGTTTCAGAGACTCCATCTGTACAAACACCATTCATCATTACTGGCCGCGGTTCTGAATCAAGTGTGATTTGGCAGCGAGATTATTTTCTCAAAGCTTTAAAGTTATGTTTAACGCCACAAAGTGGTGAGCATTAAAAACACCAGAGGAATTCGAGCAGAGGAGCGTTAAAGGCACCAGAGGTTATGATTTGGCCGGTTCTTCCAGTTCCTGATTTGGTCCTGAACTGAGTATGGACACTACTATCTCCTGAATCGATCACTGATTTAGCTCAGCGCTGGCGATATGAACACAAATATTATCAGGTCAAGTCAAGTCAGCGCTTTATAAGATCAGTACAGATTGTTTAAAAGCAGCTTCACAGTTATGGACAAGAAAATATTGCTTCACACAAACTTCAATTCTGCTGTAAAGCAGCTCTAAAAATATAACTGTAAACTGTCATTATTCTCTTTACGTATCATAGGATTATCTTGTTTTTCTCCATCATCCTTATCAGTATTATTACGTTATTAATTTACCATCAGTGGGGAAGCAAATGCTTTCCACGTGTTTGTTAGACCTTCATGATGAATGTAAAGAGAATTAGTTTGTTTAACAAGACTCCACAGAGTAGCTGTTTTTTTAGCAAACATTCCCCACACGGTGAACGCTTAGCTCTGAGAGAAACAGCATGATCTTCATCTGGATCCTCCTGATTATTCAGATCTGGAGTGTGATTTGTTTGCTGGACTCTTCATATGAACATCATCGTGGAATACAGGACAGGCCAAAACTGATGCTGGCCCAGGACACTGGACGTCTTGATGAAGCGTTTCATTGTGAACAGATAGTTCTGCTCCTTGATTCTGATTGGCTGAGCCACGTTCAAAGCTGTTGTAAATTACAAAGTAACACACACCTTTGTTTACGTTTGTCTGTTGCTCGGCAACCACTTTGTTGCAACCACAACTGTTTCTAAGGAGCTACATTGTTTGCCGGAAGAATACTGTTGTTATTAATATCATTATACTTTAATTGCTCTGTTTAATTCTGTGAAAATATATAATTATAAAAGCAATAAGCCGCGTGAAGCTGAGGTTTACAGTGAATTATTAACATCTACGGGGCGTTGTTAGGGTCGATGCGGAGCACAGTATATCAGAATGATTTCTGAAGATCATGTGACACTGAAGACTGGAGGAATGATGCTGAAAATACAGCGGAGCATCACAGAAATACATTACACTTTAACACAGATTCACACAGAAAACAGGTATTAGAAATTTATGTTTGAATTTTTGATCAGATAAATGCAGCCTTGGTGAGCAGAAAATACTTCTTTCAAAAACACAAATAAAATTGTAATTCTTCCCAAAGGAACTCCATATTCAGCAGCAGTCAGGTATTTTAAGGATGCACTGGTTGTCTCACACTGACCTGAGAGAAGCTGAGTCCGTTCAGAGGATGGCACTGCTCCTCCACCTTCTCCACGGCTCCCGTCCTCTTCCTCATCCTCTGAGCCTCCTGCGCCAGATACAGGTCCAGCACAGGGACGCCGCGCGTCTTGATGTCCGCCTCGGTCAGAGAGTTGACCATCAGCATCACCCACACGGGCCGCTTGCGCTCCCAGTTCCCGGCGATGGCGTTGAAAAGGTAGTCTGCGTACAGGCCCTTGCCACGCTGGTCCGGGGTCATCCAGGACGGCAGCATGAGCTTGACGTACTCCAGGTGAGTCTTGAGCCGCAGGTAGATGTCTGAGGGCAGCAGGTCCTGCAGGTTCTGTCCCTGTGGAAGGAGCTGACAGCTGCTCAGAGCTGAGATGGTGTACGGGTCGGTCAGGTCCAGCTCGAAGCACACCATGCTGCTCTCCTGGAACGCCTGCTTGGAGTTCTCCGGGATGAAGTCCCAGACGCGTGTGTACGGGACGTGAATGGTGCCGTAGAAGTACGAGGGAGGCTCTCGCTTTATCGTCCACAGGAAGGAGTTGAGCTCGCTTTGCTGCAGACAGAACGACAGACAGAGGAGAGGAAAGGAGAGGTTTGGGTTTTTCACAGGCTGATGCTGTCAGTGACATCTATAAAAGAAGTCTCTTCTGCTCACCAAAGCTTGATACCGTAAAAATAGTGAAATATTATTGTAATCTAAATCATCTGTTTTCTGTGTGAATCTGTGTTAAAGTGTAATGTATTTCTGTGATGCTCCGCTGTATTTTCAGCATCATTCCTCCAGTCTTCAGTGTCACATGATCTTCAGAAATCACAATAATATGAATTGAAAGGGAAAGAGCTTCTGTTTTCGTAGCAGACATTTGTTATTGACCAATAACCTCGAAATGTCCAAATATTGGCCTGTAAATGTCACTCTGTCTCAACATAAAGTGTTTTTTGATTCTCTCAGATTAATGAGACGAAGATGTGCAGCTGTGAAACGCTTGTAAACATTTAACAGACTCCTGAAGCTCGTGAAGTTTGATGATGATGTTCTGAGACACTCGGATCAATCCCAGATGACACACACACACACACACACACTCTCTCTCTCACACACACACACACACACACACACTCTCTCACACACACACACACACACACACTCACACACACACACAGTCTCACACACACACACACACACACTGCTGTGATGACTGAAGAGCTGATGTTTATTCACAAGCTGATAATGACTTCAGTAGACAGTTAATATCTAATTAGTGTCGAGGGCAATACACATCCAGAACCAAAACATGGACAATCTGACACTCCACAAACAACTTGCATATTAAATAAAGTGACAGAACACTTTTAAAGAAACAGTTTATACTTAATAAAACACTGTCAGCTGATGTAGAAGCATCGCTACGAGACTCTATCAATGTGACAGTATGAGTTCAGAGCTCTTATCTTTTCAGTCAAACACTGGGATTTACATCCATTTAGTGAAAAATAACCAATACTTCATCCAAAGAGCGGGTTACATGTCAGATGCAGTGTTTATGCTTCATTATCACACATGCGTGCTCCACATCATAGAGCTGAAGAACTTTAAATCACTGTCATCATTCGTCCTACATAGCTTTTATATTCATAACTTTTCTTATTTCCACTGTGAATGTTCACGAACTGCTGATTTGATTGTTAATATCTACTTGAAGGCAGTGATTTGTAAGTTTGTACTGAAGGAAAGCACTCACTTTGGTGTTGGGGTCGCAGCTGGTCTCTCTGAGGTTCTGCTGGTTTGCTCTCACCATCATTATCAAGCAGGTCTGGAGAAAAGTGCCCCAAATGTCCAGCAGCAGCATCGTCATCATCTCAGTCTTCTGAGGAGTCTTCACCAGACTCAACTGTGCTTCACTGACAGACACAACATTCCACGAGAGAAATCCCAGTGATCCTGAAGACACCCATCCTGGAGAAGAGCTGGACTGAGCCACAGACACTGCTACCACATGATGCTGGTGATGATGATGATGCTGGTGAAGATAATAGTGATGGTGATGTTGGTGTTAGTTAAAGTCCAGCTCCATGAGAGCAGACGCGTCTGTCATGAAGCTCATGTTCCAGAGTCACACACATCCTGATCACACTCCAGCTGCTGAGGAACTCTGGAAGTTTAGCGTTAAATCTCTCTCTTCGGTCCGAGCACTCGGTTCCTCCGCGGCTTCTGACTCTCACCGCAGCTCGACACGTTCTGTGTGTGTGTGTGTGTGTGTGTGTGTGTGTGTGTGTGTGTGTGTGTGTGTGTGTGTGTCAGAGGGGGCTTTACCTTCCCCCAGCCTCTCACTCTGCTAAATAAATCTTTTACTGCGTCACTCTGTAGACTGTAGTGAACTTAAGATAGTTATGATGACCTTCTTCTGTTGCTGGACATTGGACTAATTATAAAGATTTCACACGAACCCGGACTGTTGCACACAATCCATAATCCTGAATCCAGTAAAACACAACATTTTCCATATTAAGTATTTAATTGGAGTGTCCCGATGGAGCTCCTAAAACACTTCACTGTAAAACCTCGAACTCACTCAGTCTCGCGATGATTTGAATATATTTTAAACCAATGTTATTTTAGCATCATTGATGTATTATATGGTTTTATGTAATTACATTTTATGTAAAATACATTGTTATGCATTTATTTTTCCCATTTAATTTACATTTTAGGTGAAGTTTTAGGTCAAATTTATTAAGTTGTGTTTTTGTCATTTTGTGACGAATGCATGAAACATAATAATAATAATAATCATTTTTGTGTGGTTCGGATATAGTGCTCTGTAGTCTGCGGTGTTTTCTCGGCGTAAATCTCACACTACATGGCTTAGTGTACGTTAAAACATGAACAGTGACGTTATTAAAAACACTTGACTAAATAAACGTCACAGAAGTAAGTGAACATCATCTCATCCTCACTAACGCCAGGCTAAAGCCCCTCATCCAGAGGGTAGATTGCAGCGCCCCCGTGTGGACGCTCTTATATCTGCACTATAATACAACACTTAACCTTTGAAACATCTCAATCTTATTTATGTATTTATTTATTTTTTATTCAGAACATGTAAATACATATATGGTCATGGAAAAACATATTTATTTATTAAAATGTATTTACCATGTACAATTTAAACATAAATGTTAACATTTCATGCATTGTACCGAATTTAATTTTCCTTCACGGTCCCTTGGCAGGTATTCATTATCACAAGTAAACATAAAAACAAAACAAAACAACAAACACATAGAATACAGTAACTCTTATACACATCCTGTCAGAGACAAAAAAAAGAAAAAGAAAAAAAAAGACCAGTAAAGATAAGGTTCAGTTAAACCACAGCCGTGTCAGTGCTTACAGTTTTGAGTTGATTTTAAGTAGGAGTTTAGTTTTACTTTTAACAAGTCAATACATTTACATTACATTTACATTTAATTATTTAGCAGACGCTTTCATCCAAAGTGACTTACAAATGAGAACAACAGAAGCAGTCAGGTCAACAAGAGAACAACAACAGTATACAAGTGCCATGACAAGTCTCAGTTAGTCTAGTACAGAACGCATAGCCAGGGTTTTTTTTTTTTTTTAATAAATGAAAAGACAATACATCCTTATGTCTTCTGGTAGAGTGTTCCAGTGAGTAATAGCGTTCCCTGAGAAAGACGATGATCCAAAGGCAGAATGATGAAAAGGAACAACACAATGCCTAGTAACTGATGATCTCTTACAGAGACTGTAGAGCAAAACTACACAAAATCAGAAAGTATAGAAGGAGTCATCATCAGTATACATTAGCACTCGTATCCCTTCATGCTGCTGTGGGAGATCATTAATAATAAACTAAATAATAAAGGGCCTAATATTGAGCCTTGGGGTACACCCGTTGTACAGTTTAGGTTATTGGAATGAACCCATTTCATTTTTAACACATTGCTGTTTATTTGATAAATATGAGGAGATCCATGCTAAAGCCCCAGATGAAAATTTGAGTTTAGATAATTTCGGAAGAAGAACATTCTGTTACTAAAGACAGCAATTAAAGCATCCAAGAAAATCTGGTTGAAAACCTTTCCTTTCTTTCCTTATTTTGCTAATGAACTTCTCAGATCTCTTTGTACTCTTTCAAATGAAAAAGCTATTACAGTAGTCAGCTGTTTTCAGTCGAGTGCCCTATAGCTTCTGTTTACTTGCAAGAACTTGTTTCTCAGTAAATGTTGTTCTTTCAATTAATTTTAAATATAATATTTTTGTCTTTTTTTCCCTTACCTTTCATGATTTTATATGTGATTTAAGACTTTACTGATGTTACAACTATGTGTACGTGAATTCTGCGTATGGGTCACCATACTTGGCTGAATGTCACTTCACTTTAATTGACACGTTTTATTATTTTTGTTTTTATCTCTTATTTCAGTGCTGGACAACAACCAATAATTTGTATTCTATAATATTTTTGTCCTATATTTTCCTGATGGCAATTTTATGCGTCATCTTGACTTTGCCACGTAAGACATGTTCCTGGATCAACATTATTGTCCAAAAATATAGACTTAATCCATCCACTTAATCCTACCCCTAAACCTAACCCTACCCATAATTTATTCCTAAAATCAGTGGCTAATGATATCTGATTAACAAGCGTGTAGAAGCACCTAAGCACCTATTGTAAGCCTAAAACAGATATTTCCTGAAAAGTTATATCTCAATTCTGATTGGTTGATTGGAGTGTTGTTCCAGGATCGTGTTGTACTTGGTGAAATCACCATCGCCAATTTTATAATTGGTTTATATAGTGTTCTAGAACACTTTCCCCATTTCTATCACAGAATGAGGCAGGAAATATATCTGATAGTATCTATACTAAACGATATGTCAATTAGCCCTGCATTATTTATATACTTTATTTATTTATTACCTGGAGATGACTTGAAAAACACAGAAACATTTTTTGCAGTCATGTGTTTATTGACTTCGCGATTCATCCGTTAAAATGTTTCTGCTGTTTCTTCAGCTCAGTTATACAGCAGATATTGGTTCCCCTTGGATGCTTTTGTCTAAATTATGTATTTCCTGCATTTTGTGAGTTATTTTGAGTCTATTTGTGTTTGGTTATGGACACCAATAAAACACCAGCTCATGCATAGACTATCCTGTCTCTTGTTTTAATTTAAATCTAGGTTTACTTACACTGGCCGGTGAAACCCTCGACGAGAAACACATCTTCAGTTAAAGTTGTGGGGGACTAATTTAGACTTCTGTTTCTGTAAGAGCAGCACTCATCGTTCAGACGTCTGGAGCCTGCTGAGAGTCAATCTGTGCCCTAAATTAAGACCCAGAAGAAGCCACATGAAGGAAAGGCAGTAAAACACAGGACAGAGCTGATAAACACTGACGGGATCGAGAGACGAGACATCATGAACATTCACAGAGATGCTCCTCTCAGTGCTTCAGGATTCCTGTAGAGAGGATCATATTCCTCAAAACACCAGGGTTTCTCTGACATCTGATAACAACTGCCTTCAGCATGATGTGAGTCACTGCAGCAACACACACCTGGCATTTCTTCAGCACTTTATACACTACAGATCATTATAAAGCAGCTTCACAGCAGGAAAATAACAGAAGTATCTCATTTAGTTTAAAGTGAAACTGAAATAAAAACTAATTTGTACAGACAGATTTAAAACTGTAATAGTAGACTGATTAAAGGACAGAATCAATGATGCAAACTTCAACTTTGAGACGAATCCAAATTCATCTGTAAAGCAGAGAAGACATGATTCAGGAGTTCTGTTCTCTTCGATGGTGTCAGTGCACTGAATCAATGGTATTTCTGAATCTGAATTGTGTTTGAGACTCTAGAATGTAAACGTGACTGATGCTGGAGCGTTCGCATCGGTCTGTCGCTGTGCTCGATTGATTCGCTTCGGTCTGGTCTTCTGAAGCTGCAGGTGTTGGTGTATTTGTGAGCTTCTGTCTTAATGAACCTGATCACACGTGTCTGTTTAACGAATCAGACTCTAATCATGTTACAGCACGAGCAGATGTTAATCATGTTAATGACTCAACTTTCACTTCAAAGAATGCTTATGATTCTGAACAAACAGCATGTGTTAATTAAATCAGATGACGAGGGTCTAACGAGGTGATGATCTTCAGATCCTGCTGATCTCTGTTGATTCATCTTCAGTCTGGATATGAAGCAACTCAAACTAAGTTTCCACAGCTGCAGGTCTGTGTGTTCTCAAACTGTTTTACACATCTCATACAATTTTATACTATCTCATATGGTCTTGCACTGTCTCGTATTATCTCATACAGTCTCGTGCATTTTCATACAGTGTCACACGGTCCGACAGGATTTCACACGCTCTCATACAGCCTCATATGGTCTCATATAATCTCATTCAGTCTCATGCACTGGTCAGCAGCAGCTCACAGCACAATCGTTTTCTTTGTGTTGTAGAGACTGAATCTTTCCGCTTATGAAAGCGCTGTGTGTAGCTCTGGGGCTTTTATTGATTTCTCTGTCAACATGCTCTTCTGAGCGTTCATGACCTACATCTGTCTCTCGACACCAGTCTTCCTGCTATTAATCACAGTCCGGTCCCTTGCTGTAACCATGGTGATTCCCTTCCGCTCTCTGTCCCGTGATAAGTGAAGTGTTTGAGCAAACACGTGTGTAATGATGAGACTCTCTGATACTGAACGTCTCTCATTTATTTTTAAAGTGTTTGCTGAACAATAAATCAATCACTGCATGCGCGGCTCCTCAGAAATACTGCTGATTTTTGTTTTAGCTTCAGGTACCTGTGGTAAATTCATCTCAATGCATCACCTCCTGTGGCTTATGTCATTATTCTATCTCTAAAATCAGCTCCAAAGTCATACTTTTTATTTCCCTTTCATTTTTTAGAGAAGTTGTTATCATCTTGTGTGATTGGTTAAAGCAGGAGAGTCAGAACTGAGTGTCACTGCATCTCTGCTCTCAACAGGGGGCGCTGTTGATTTACCACACACACACACACACGCGCGCGCGCACACACACACACACACACATATATATTCATTTATCAGGCACCTTTATTCGAAACATCTTACAAATGAGTAGGCTAATAAAAATATAAGTAATTAAACCAAGTGAAAAACTGCTTTGAATACTGCAACCAAAGCAGATTTGAGTGGAGTATTGGAGCAGTGCAGGCTATGAACGATTGAAACACTTTTACTCTGTTAATAGTGCAGCAGGAGTTAACTGGACCATGGTAACACACTTCACGTCTGCTCTGATGCTGTCTAGGTAGGGAGCTCATAGTGTTTGTTGATGTGTGTTTGCTGCTAAAGATCATCTCATCTCGTGCCTCCTGCTAATTAATATGCGTACGTGTGTGTGGTCACGCTGGACTGAGCACTTAATATTCTCTCCAGCGTATTCATGATGTCAACATTAATCCTCCGTCCATAATGGAGTGTGCTGCAAACGGCTCTCGGTCACACGGGAGGATGGAGACGGGCCCCAATTAAACCCTGGACAGCAACATGTGTGTCTCCACTACATATGAAACATTAATGATCACTAAGGACATTGACTAGACATGAATTTCAAACAGTTTAAGAGTCATATGTGTTTATATGACATAGCCACACAGCAATGCCCTAGAAACCACCTTAGCAACCAAAACACCAGTTTTTGCAAGAGAGCCACTATTATATTTTCCTCAGATATAAATTATTGTGGTGTCTAGGGTTTGCAATATTGACAAAAAATGAAATCGTAATAATTTAGGGATTTTTATTTATTTATCATTTTTTAATAACAAAGCGTTTTTGTACTTGTACCTCAGCCGGTTTAGGCTGGTCATGGATAAATAAAGGTGATACTAAAACCACCAGTAGGTGGCAGCAAGGGCCTGTCTTAATAAGTGATTCACTGAATCATTGACTCAAATGGTTCATTCAAAAACAGACTGATTCAGGAAGAAAATGGCAGTGTTGCTCAGAGACACAGAAATGTTCTGTTTCATTAGTGAAATGGTAAAAGCAGATAATATTGTATCATTTGTATAAAATTAATATCTAATTTATGATCAAGCTCAAGCACTAATATTCAGGAAAAATGCACTGCTGCTTGTGTGATAGTACTTATTAAGATGCATTTTTCTTTTTTGATTCTGTATACTCATTCATAGGTGACTGGATAATTTAAGCTTGCAAATCATTAAAACAACAATTACGATATTATTGTAAATTCTAAATATGGCACAGCGCTAGTGATGTGATGTAAACTAAGGTGAACAGGTGCACGCTCAGACCAGCCCAGCTCTTTGTGTGTGTTTAGACTTTAGGAAGCAGTGTGAGCCAGCAGATTAAAGCAGGAAATTAATCAGAGCCTCGGATACAGAAGTTTCTGCAGCATGGCAGCGCTCCAGAGATGATGGATCGCGTGGAGCAGCGAGAAGATGAGGATGGCACACACTCCACCTGTCTGGAGGAAACTGGAAGCCAAACGCTCTGAGACTAATGAGCTTCAGAGATTAGACGCAGTGTGAACGCCATGAGTCTGTCTGCATAAACTTCTGCATGAGTGTCTCATGTTGACTCACTTTTGACTGCGCCTAATTTGCACCTTATTCTGGTCGGCACCACTGGGGGCCTCAGGGGGCCCGGCCTGCCCACCTCGGTAACTGTGCCCCCTCACCTCCGGTGCCATCTCCAGAGTGGGCACCCTGATATTAGTCTGTGAGACAGACTACTGCCCTGGGAAGATCTCCCACCCAGAGATGGGGAGCGGGTGGGTGTAAGCTGTTAAATACATGGATTAAAAGCTAAATGTTTTCATTTTGGTTCATTTTTAGCAAAATATTTGTTTTTGTTCAGGTTCCAGAGACAAATAAGAACAGAACAGTGTTTCGAAGGAATTATAATAAACTATGCTAATATTCTTGAATCTTCAAACTGCTAACAGTTAGCAATTTTCAGTTTTTAATCATGCCTTTACTTTATGACCAAAAATGATGGAGTATCACTGCAGACAGCGTGAGCACCAGTCCACTATTGCACATTTATGCTCATTATGATTTGTTTCCCATCGACATTGAAACGCGCACATAGTACAAACCTATTATACCTAATAAATAATAGGGTAGTTAAGCTTCAAATAAATTGCGAATATGGAAACATTTGGATTTGTGCTGAATGAGAGAGGTAAGCTAACTTTCCAGTTTCGTTTTAAATTAATTTGTTTTGGCTTGTTTATAGCTATGCCTATATTATTATATTACATACTGCACTTATATTTATTCATTATAATATATATATATATATATATATATATATATGTATATATATATATATATGTATATGTATCAGAAACTGCAGTCCAGTGGCTCAAATCTTACCTCTCAGGTAGATCCTTCAGAGCGTCTTGGAAAGGGGGGTTCCTCAGGGCTCAGTGCTTGGACCATTTCTCTTCTCTGTCTACAGTATATGTCATTATTAGGATCTTTCATCCAGAAACATGGCTTTTCCTATAACTGCTATGCTGATGAAACTCAACTCTACTTCTCATTCTAACCAGATGATCCGACGGTAACTATTCACATTGCAGCCTGTCTGACAGACATCTCTGGCTGGATGAAGGACCACCACCTTCAACTCAATCTTGCAAAGACAGAACTGTTTGTGGTCTCAGCGAACCCAGCACTTATCGTAACTTCTCTGTACAGCTGGGTTTGTCAACCATAACTCCTTCCAGGACAGCCAGGATCCCTGGAGTTGTGATCAATGATCAGTTAGGCTTTATAGACCTTATTGCTACAGCAGCCCGATCCTGCAGATTCGCCTTGCACAACATTAGGAAGATTAGACCCTTCCTAACAGAGCAGACTGCACAACTCCTTGTTCAAGCTCTTGTTCTCTCCAGACTGGACTATTGTAATGCTCTCTTAGCAGTTCTTCCTGAATGTACTGTCAAACCTCTGCAACTGATCCAGAATGCTGCCGCAAGAGTGGTCCTCAGTTAGCCGACGAGAGCGAAGGTCACTCAGGGTACTGAGATTTGCCTACAAGACAGAGTACCTAAACTCACTATGTGCCCTACAGAAGCTTGCATTCGGCAAGTGAAGGATGCCTCATGCAACCATCCCAGTCAGGCACAGAATCCCTCTCACAGACCTTTATCTGGACTTGTTCCAAGCTGCTGGAATGACCTGCCTATCTCAATTCAAGCTGTCTTTGGCCATCTTCAAAAAAATGTCTAAAGAAACATCTTTTTAATTAGCACTTGACTGATTAATGCTAACAATTTCTTATTCTATTTGTTTCTTTTTTTGGAAAAGAAAGAAAGAAACTGGTAAGTGTACTGTGCTAGACTAACTGAGACTTGTTACAGCACTTGAATACTGTTGCCCTCCTATTGGGCTGAATTGCTTCTGTTTGCTCTTCTCATTTGTTTCTCAAGTTTCTTTGGACAAAAGCATCTGCTTAAAGATTAAAATGTAGTTTAAAAGGGATTTCATGTAGTAGATCTGTCCCAGTGCAGGTGTTTATGTGTAAACATGTTTGAATTAAACTCATAGTGATTCTCATCTTCTCAACATGGCGATTGATCATCGATTGATGCTCTTAAAAGCACTTCGACATTTGAGTCATTACACAACACAAATATGGGTCAGATATGAGGACATAAAGCATGTTATTGAACTGATCTGAATTTATCTGAATAATGACACTATTGTCTTCTGTAGAGCTGATATACAGCAGAATTTGAGATTGTATCATATTTGATGAACATTAATACTGATGTTTTTTAAACTTTATTAAGCTGCTTTGAAACAGTCTGTGTTATGTACAGTGATATAGAAATTGTTGTAAAAATAGTTTGATGTGCAACCAATTTGAGGAACAGCTCAGATTAGTTTCTTGATTAGATGTGGTCTTATGAGCTTCCTAAATGCAGAGAGGTTTGTGTGGATGTTTATGGGTAGAAAATATTGTTGGTTCAGAATAGAAACAGAAGAACTCTGATAGAAGAACAAACATGTGTGTGTTTAATTTTCTCCAGGCCTCTTCAGCAGCTGGGACCACAGGGACGAGACCCGCTGACAGAGTACAGAGAGACCGGAGGAGATTGAGTTCACCGGCTGTGTTCTGAGACTCATCTGAATCTGAACACGCACACACACACACACACTCACACACACTCACACACACACACACACACACACTAACACACACACACTAACACACACACACACACACACACACACTAACACACACACACACACACACACACACACTAACACACACACACACACACACACACACACACACACACACACACACACTCACACACACACACACACACACTAACACGCACACACACATTACTGAGATGTTTCTCTGTCTGTATCTGTGATTTCGAGGTTATCCTTAGCTGGTCTTTTAAGTCTGTCTGTGTTGTGATCTGTGAAGTGAGAAGGTGAAGTCACTGTTCGGGGTTTAATCCACATATAAGTCAAGTCAAGTCAAGTCACCTTTATTTATATAGTGCTTTTAACAACATAGATCGTGTCAAAGCACTTTACAGTCTGAAATAGGAAAATAGTATGTAAATAATGTAAAATGACAATAGTAACCACTTAATTTTCAGTTAAAGGCAGTTCATCATTGAATTCTAGTCTATACTGACCTAACCCAGGCCCTACTGGTGTGAAAATATAGACTTTGTCGTTACTGTATGTGTTTTCTGTAACACTATTCAATATTCTCTATTTTGATGCCGCCGAACTGCTACATGAGTTCATCTCCGTGGATGAGGCAGGCTTTAATCTGGACAAAACTGTCGGGCGTAACGTAGTTGGAGAAAGGGCAGTTGTAAATGTCCCTGTGCAGCGTGGGGTTAATATCACCTTGTGTGCTGCAATTAGTGTCCACAGAGTCCTACAGTACAGGACAGATCATTGCATTTCTAGATGCACTACATGCAGTCGTGCAGGACAGGGTTGTTGTCATCTGTCATAATGATAGTTTCCACTGGACTACTCTGCTCTGTAACCATTTCACACTTTTACATCTGCCCCTTTACAGACGCTTTCTAAATGCGATCGGGGAATTATTTTCAGCGTGGCGGGGGAAAATATATGACTCTTCTGCAAGCGCTGGAAGAAGTGTGCGGAGACACTGAGGTGGGATCAATCCAGCGGTGGATCCGACACACAAGGCCATATATTCCCTGATGCCCAGCCCACCAGGACATAACCATAACCCCCCCCAACACCACTAAGCCCCCTCCACACACACACACACACACACATGTGTGTGTGTGTATGTGTGTGTGTGAGAGAGAGAGAGAGAGAGAGAGAGAGACTCATGTTTTGTGCTCTGGACACACATGAAGGTGTGTGTGTGTAATATTCAGACTGCATTAACGGCCTGCCCTTTAAGAGTGTGTGCACTGAGGTCAGTGTGTGCGTGTGTGTGTGAGTGTGTGTGTAAAGGGCAGCCTGTGCATGTTTATGAGCTCTGGATGATGTGCTCCAGTGGCCCCTGGAGGCCCCGCATTAACAAACACAGCAGGACTCGACCCTCATCTCATCACTGAAACACTCCGTCTCTCCCTACCATCATCATCTTCATCATCTTCATCATCATCAGCGGCTCCCACAGTGTCCCTCATCAAACACACCTGATTCCTCAGCAGCTGAACACGTGTGTGTCTCCAGGAAACACATTCATCTAAACGAACACATGAACACACTTCTATTCGTAATGAAGCTTCCTGTGTCTGTTACACAACAAACGCTTAATGCAATAGACAGCACACTTTAGGATCTCATTACTTACGTTCATTACAGCAAAAACTGGTTTCTGAAATGCTTTAGTGATATCATGTATTAATTAATCAAGGTCTAAATTAATAAAGTCATGGCTTTAAATGTGAAGCATGAATATCTTGCTCAGTATTTCGGTCTTGTTTCTAGTAACATCCTTAAATCAGGATACACTTCCTGAAGATGCTCAATAAGAAGTCCTGTTTTACAATAAAGTGAAGAAAAGAAAGTTTATGCTTTTATTTTAAGTTCATGTGGAATTGAAAACTTGTTATTCTATCAGGTTTGTTTATTCATTTATTTCGGGTTTTGTCCACATTGACAGATATGTGTTCTTTTTTAAATCATAAACTCACTTCATTTTAAACAAGGTATCCTATTCTTTTCGAAGTTTTAAAGTACAGAAAGCGTGATGAACTAACGGTCAGGTGAATGAATATCTTGATGCACTGATGTCGTAAATACACGTGCGTTTAACTTTAATTTCTGATGCAGAACTGCCGATCAAGAAAGACAAATGGAGCTGATCTGCAGCGACCTGATGGTAATTACTTCACTAAATGAAATATGATTTCATCTCGCTTCCTCGGCTTCTGATTTCCTGCTATTTACATGCATCTGTGATCTGTGGATGTGAGGAGAGGCAGAGAGCATCATGGGAGCTGCTGTGTTTCCTGTGTGCTTTATTAGATTTTAAGTGTTTTCTCCACACAGTGCCAGCTATAGCATAGTCTGCTGTTCAGTTCTGTGTTTATACCCTTACGAAGAAGACGTTTATTCAAGTGGGCTATTACGTAGTATACTTCTTTTAAACGGAAAATAGGAAAGTATGCTTTTAGTTGACTTTATGTACTGCTCAGAGATGGGCTTTATGTAACACTTTGATGTGGTTGCATCCGTCATCTTTGGTTATTGAAAGGACCAGGATTGTGATGTTTTACTCTTTTGATCTGTATCTGTATGAGTCCTGAGAAGATCAGAGCAGATCTGCAGGGAACCAAGCACAGAAACGCTGGTTAGAAACAGGTTTGTGCTCATTTGGGGGCTGACATCATATTTTTCACGAACGGTTTGTTTAGTTTACTTTCAGATTAACGTCAGCGTGATGTTTTCAGCGGTGATGAATGATCTGGAGACGCAGCGCCGCCTCTGACTGTGGCAGACATCGAACACATTGATTTCTGAGACGTGAAGAAGACAGGGGAAGAAACGATGGGTGTTTTCACTCCTAACAGAGTCTGGAGATAGATTTAATGCAAAACTGACACTGTGTTCACAAACACAGATCCTCACTAGATCAGATTTATTCTCTTCCACAAACCAGAAATGTGGTCATCTGACCTGGGATCTGATTCTTCTTTGACTCTCACTGTTGTGCGACGGCTGAATAATCATTATTTTGTGTGTGCTGTAAGGTGATTTCAGTCACGGTCAGCGGTGTATATTCTCTGCAGACGTGACTCCAGTCCTTCGATGTGCATCACTGGGGGTTTTTCCAGATGTTTTCTGGAGCATCTGATCATTCCTGTAGTTCAAACAGTAGATCACGGTGAAGGTTGTGGGTTCGATTCCCAGGGAACGCACGCATATAGCATTGAATGCAGTGTTAGTGTCATTGGGTGAATCATCTGCCAAGTGCATATATTAATATGTTGAAATGCAGCTGGAGACTCTGTTTAACAACATGATGATTTGAGGAGACATGCTTGATTTGAGCTTGAAGCAAAAACAGCACACTTACAAACTCAAATGTAATACTTCTACACTCAGAAATGTACGTTTTTTTTCATGTAGTTTCTAAGGCAACATTTGTCATTTAGTTTAACTTGATGTACTAAAATATAGCAAAAACTGAAAAATAAATAAATAAATATTTAAAAGAAAAATAAATCCATAAATATGGCAGAAAAACCAACAACTAAATTACTAAAATTGTACCTAAAATAAGAATAAAAATGTCAATAATGTCAAAATATCAATAAGAACTAATACAACACTGGTTCATTTTAACTGATTAACAGTCTTATTTGAAGGAATTCAAAATATTAATAGAATTATATTAATTAATAGATTTCAAAATCTGATGAAATGAAAGCAGAGTAGATGTTCTGGAGTGTGTGAGTCTGTCATCAGGATGCAGAGAGAGTGTGAAACTCATTTGTGCAGTGCATCGCTGTAATTCACACGAGACACGTTCACATGCATATTAATGAGCGTAAATGCACATCCAGAGCAGCGATAAAGATGATTGTAATGAGAGCAGTTTCCCATCCTTCCCTCCAGAGTCGGCGTTCCAGCTGTAGCTCATAAAGAGACCGCTCCAGAACACCAGAGAATACAGTTACTGCTTGTTCACGTGACGTGACTCTGTTAAACAAGACTTTTCCAGGCATGTAGGTCATCAGAAGAACCCAAGTCAAACTCGTCCTGCTGTCAGAGACCTTCAGCGGCACACAGCTACAAATCATTCAGCAGACGCGCTCGTGTTTAATATGAGAGAGCGTCCGGATCCATTATGTGGAGGACACATCGCCTCTATAATTCACAGCTGTGTGACACCGAGTCATTCAGTTACACTCTCTCTGAGTCCAGAGTCACCGGAGCTAACTCTCCAGCTTCTGAAGAGATTCTAACACACACAGAATAACATCAGTGTTTACCCGCAGACCGCCATATGTGTGTATGCTCATCAAGACTGCATTTATTTAATCAAAATACAGTAAAAATAGTGAAATATTACTCTAATGTAAATAATCTGTGTTCTGTGTGAATCTGTGTTAAAGTGTAATGTATTTCTGTGATGCTCCGCTGTATTTTCAGCATCATTCCTCCAGTCTTCAGTGTCACATGATCTTCAGAAATCAGAATAATATGATGATTTACTGCTCAAGAAACATCTCTGAGTATTATCAATGTTGAACACAGTTGTGCTGCTCAATATTTCTGTGGAAACTGTGATGTATTTTATTTTTCAGGATTCACAGATGAACAGAAAGTTCAGAAGAACAGCTTTTATCTGAAACAGAAATCATCAGTAACATTATCAGTGTCTTTGCTGTTACTCTATGTCTGGGAAGCAGCGGGTCACTGAAGTGATGTTTCTCTGGATCTCAGCTCTGCAGCTGTTGGACTGATGTTGAGATGCTTCTCTTCTGTTGTCAGATCTCATCATCATCATCATCTCAGTGTGTGCATGCGGTCGTCTCCTTCAGTCTTCCAGCACACGTGAGTCACGTTCAGTCAGTAGCATCGCTGCGTGACATTCGTTCTAGTTTCACCATCATCAGCTGCAGATGCTGTACATGATCAAGTGATCGTTTCGACTCATAATTACACTGAAGTGCTCAGAGTTTGAGCAGACTGTTAGATCAGTCGACCTCGATTCAGAAACTGAAATACAACTCATTACTTTCTCCCTTTATTCTCCTCTATCTGTGCATCGTCTAAAAGATTCATCAGATTAGACTCCATTTATTTTCATACTTTATGTAACTCACTGCGCTTTATTTTTGTCTTTTTTGTGACTGTAAACAGGTCATTTCTGAACATCCCGGACAGATCTGATGCCGACTGACATCTGTAGGAAATGCTCTCTGAATCATGTCGTTCACGTCACATTTACAGACGTTTGCTGTAAGCGCTTTCGACGATATCCATTTAAGACACCCACAGCTGTGATTAATAGTTATGCATTTTAAAATATTAGATAGATGCTGAAAACAACATGGGTCATTGGGGTTAAAAGCGTATAATACTCAGTATACATCAGACTGTTTGAACAGACAATGCAATGTTGGTAAAAGCATGTTTACTGTAGGATCCAGCGCTGCATCATCCTTTACTCTCAGTCTCTCTCAGTCAAACTGTCTTAAAAACAAATCCACACTGACACTAGAGTTAAGATCACAAGAAAGAAATTCAAAGACATCTGACTCTACACCACGTCTTGTAATCTTTGAGGTTTTGCTGATGGAGTGATCCTGTGTTTGCGTCTCTACTACTGCAGGTGTGAATCGGTGGGCGGGGCTAAAGATGCAGTGGGAGGCGGGCCTTTGTCACACTATGACATCACAATGTGACGATCCAAAACAAGTCATTTTCAGCTCGGTTTCATCAAAAGCTGTTTCTGAACTAACGAGAAAGTTTTGAGATCTGAACCATACACAGTTTTTTTAGGACACTGACTTCTTACACGTCAAAAGATCAATGGAAAATTAGATTTCTCAGTTCATGACCCCTTTAGATCAAGATACATTTAGTGGAGGCGCAAAATAAACATAAAAGTCTAGTTTTCTGAAAAATGGATCAAACTTAAGTGAGCTCATGATGAAAAGAAAAACAAGTATCCCTCAAAGGGTTTGAGAAGTTGATTTTTCTGAACCTGTTTTAATCAGTCATGCTTCTTGTTTTAAGTTGTTTTCCTTGTCAAGTGAAGTGGTTTAAGTGGTATTTTTTTACAGTGGCACCACACTGATGTATTATGTTCCATTCGGTTTACTGCTTGTGTTGGTTGTGACTGAGCTTCAGCTGGTTTCTGCTGCTGAATGGGCTGTAATGAAGGACAGATGTCATGCTCAGACTCTCTTTCTCTCACAGGTCTGATGATGGGACTGATGCTAACTGGAAATGACTCTACAGTCGGCCCAGTTTTCAGGAAGGTCTCAGAGAGATTCCTAAACAAGCGCTCGAGACCCGCGGCGCTCTGCTGACAGCACTGTGTGTTCGGCGACTGCTGCGAATCGATCAGGTGTTTACCTCGGCATGCTGATCAATAGTGCTGTCCGCCGCGCACGTGTGTGTGTGTGTGTGTGTGTGTGTGTGTGTGTGTGTGTGTGTGTGTGTGATTGTGGAACAGTGCTCAGGTTCACCGCTTGCAGCTTTTAGAACAATTATTATTAGAGTTGTTCAATACTGCCATCTCTGCTCCCATGTGTGTGTGTCTGTGTGTGTGTGTGTGTGTGTGTGACAGGAATTAATGTGCTAATGTCATGCACTGACTTCAGGGTTTCTGCAGCTCTTTAAGCTTTTTTAAGGTCTCAAATCTTGACTGTTTTTTGCACAAATGAAGGCCTTAAAAGGTCTGATCTGAAGGTCTAATTTGAAGTCCCTACACTGAATGTGAAACATTAGTATGTTCTTCCTCAGTATTTCTGTCTTGTTTTCCAAACATCTTTAAATCAGTAGAATTTTATTGGAGATGCAAGATGAAGATATGAAGTCTGGTTTTCTGATCAAAACAAGAACAGTTATCTGTGAGTGCGTATGAAAAGTTGTTTTCCCTTTGAAATAAGTAGATTTTGGTTTTGGGACGTGTCCTAAAGATAACGAGGAGTTTATGATATTGAGAAGCGGTTCTTCAGCTACAGGTAACAGCTCTTTCAGTAATTTAGTGGGTACAGGATCTAATAAACATGTTGTTGGTTTAGATACAGTGATAAGTTTATTTAGCTCTTCCTGTCCTATGGTTGTAAAGCACTGCAGTTTATCTTTGGGTGCGATGGATGAAACTGAAGTGTTAGACGCTGTAGAATCTACATTCGCTATTGTATTTCTAATGTTACCTATTTTATCAGTGAAGAAAATCATAAAGTCATTATTATTTAACGTTGGTGGAATATTTGAATCAGGCGTCTGGCGTCTGGTAATTTGTTAACTTAGCCACTGTGCTAAATAAAAACCTTGGATTGTTTTGGTTATTTTCTATGAGTTTGTGTATATGCTCTGCCCTAGCAGTTTTTAGAGCCTGTCTATAGCTGGACATACTGTTTTCCATGCAATTCTAAAAACTTCTAAGTTAGTTTTTCTCCATTTGCGTTCAAGACTACGAGTTACTTTCTTGAGAGAGTGAGTATTACTGTTATACCATGGTACAGTACGTTTTTCTCTAACCTTTTTCAATTTGATGGGGCAACAGTTTCTAATGTATTAGAGAAAATAGTGCTCATGTTGTCAGTCATTTCGTCTAATTCGTGTGTATTTTTGGGTACAAATAGCAGTTGAGATAGATCAGGCAGGTTATTTGCGAATCTTTCTTTGGTGGCTGGAACAATAGTTCTGCCCAGACGGTATTGCTGCGACATATAGTTAATATCAGTTATACACAGCATGCACGATACAAGGAAATGTTCTGTAATATCATCACTTTGAGGTACAATATCTATAGCAGTAAGATCGATTCCATGCGATATAATTAAATCTAGTGTATGATTAAAACGATGAGTGGGCCCGGTGACATTGACTCCAAAAGAGTTTATTAGGTCAGTAAACGCAAGTCCTAATGCATCATTTGATCAGATTTTTTTCTAGATCCTACATTAAAAATGATTATTGGCATCTGGTTGTCTTCAGGTTGTCTCTTCCTGTTCTGTGCGTCTGGTTCTTCAGCTCAGCAGGTGAAAGGTGTGACGGAGCAGGAATGATGACAGAGAGACATCACAGCAGTTAACGCTCTCCGTCTCGGTTCCAGCTCCATTGATTCGGCTCTTTCTGAGCTCTGTGTGAATAAATCATGTCCGGCGCGAGGTGTGTGCTGATGGAGAGCTGGCTAATGGCTAGTTCTCCTGCGGCTAGTGCTGCCTGACCCTTCAGGTCAAAGCAATAATGAAAGTGTCCTGGCCTTTATTGCGGCTCCATCCGTCTGCCTCCCTCACAGAGCAGATCGCTGGTCTGTAGAGGAACGGCTTAAGCGTATTTAATCGCTCAAACACGGACCCCGTCAACCTGCTGATCCCGGCACCTCGGGTCCTTACAGCGGAGACTGACCGCAGACTGACCAGAGATTCCTCCATCGACACCCGCTCAGAATAATAAAAAACGACATGCCTTAGATGAGAACTACACTCTGTCTTAAATGACTGCTTATTAAATGTGGAAAATGTTAAACACACATCAGACTCTCAGCTATTTGTCATTTAAGACAGGGATCACATATTGGGTTTAGTAGATCCTAAAAAGGCCTTGATTCACATGTTTTCAAACTAAAGCTTTGAATATCCCTAAGATGTCTTAATTTGGTTAAATACTGTACGTCAGTAAAACAAACGGTGCATGCTCTGCACAAATCTCTTACTCAGTATTTGTGTCTTGTTGTGCAGTACAAAAATCTAATCATCCTTAAATCAAGATTTACTGGAGATGCAAAATGATCTGAAGGCTTGATTCTTGTATAATTTAAAAAAAAATTAAGTGAGTTTGTTTAGAACAAGAACAAATACACTGCAAACAAATGTGTGTGTGTGTGTGTGTGTGTGTTTGTTCTTGTTTTTGTGACATATCAGGACACAACTTTGTGATTGTGGGATGAACACACTTTTCACAAAAACAAACGTGTGTGTGTGTGTGTGTGTGTGTGTGTGTGTGTGTGTGTGTGAGTGTTTGTGTGTGTGTGTAATCAGCTCCACACTTGTTGAATTGTAACACAAACAGTGAGTTGCTCTGCTCTTTGATCTTCAGCTAAGACTCTCCCCGGCGTTTTGTGCTGTTTTTTTCAAGCATCACGTCTAATAACCACACACACACACACACACACACACACACACACACACACACACACACACACTTGAACACTGAACAGTGTGAACAGAGTGTGTCTGCCGATGGTGAACCCCATTAGATAACAGCTGCTCTTATCCTGAGTGACGTGACACTGTCTGTCCATCTGCATCACTGCGTCATATATATATCTATATAATATCAAGTTAAGTCTGCTTTATTGTCAGTTCTTCCACATGTTCAGTACATACATACAGATAATTGAAATTGCATTATTATCAGACCCTTGGTGCATACAGATAACATTAAATACAGATAGATACAGAAGGTGTGTGTGTGCGTGCGTGCGAGTGTGTGTGTGTGTGTGTGTGTTTAGTTTAATCATGGCACAGGAAGTGTAGTGATTAGCAGAGCTGGTTCTCATTACAGTCAGACTAAGTCCAAACACAGACGCCTCACAACATGTTTCTCATTTAATACATAGTAATTTATTGTTTTCATTGTAATTTACACTGATCTTAAAATTAATCTAATGTGTCACTCTGGTATTTGTCATATTTTAGCATTATGCCAGTACAAATCGTCACGTGCAAATCTTTTTATTATTTAAATGTACAATTATTTTCATCTACATTATTATTTTCTTACAAAAGTTCATCGTAAGTCGGTCAAGAAAGAAGTTGTTGTAAAGAAAGTGGATTATATGATATTACATGGCATTCCTGAGCACTTCAGTGAGAGGATAAGAAATAATGCCTCGTTTCCACCGAAATTACCCGGAACATTTGTACCAGGAACTCCCCCCCAACCCCCCCCCCCCCCCCCCCCAGACCTGTTGCTTTCTGCGTTTCCACCGCGGCAGTGTTGCCAGACGTACGATAATTATCGTATTTGTACGATCATTTTTACCTCTGTACGATGTACGATCAATAATGAATAAAATCCTGTAATGTACGATAATTTCAGAGTTTTATGAAAATGTATATGATGGTAGTTGCAGTCATGGGGTTTCTTTACTCATACACGAAATCGGCTCATTACAGGCACTCTACATGCGTTCGTGTGCACCTCAGGGTGTGTTAATAATGCAGGAGGATGCCAACTTTAAAGCCAACAAGAACTGTTGCGGTCCATGACAGCAAGAACCCCTTCAACATCTGGCAACACAGGATTCTGATGACAGCAGCTCAGATGTGGAGTTAATTGGCTACGCAGAAACAGCTAAATTCCTTCTTCACTAGATGTGACAAATCAAGTGTTAAAAATCATTTTAATATGTTTTAATATGCGCCGCGATGCAGAAAGTCACTAAAATTAATGGGAAAGTATTTTTTCTCACTGCTTCCGTCCAACAATAGCCTATGCCTTTTTATCTATTATGGTAATTTGCAGGTCGTGTCAAAATGCTGTTGGTTTAGAATAGATAAATAACTCTTTTGACTCATGTACAATAATTTTCTTCAAAATACGATAATTTTGAACTTCTGGTACGATACTTGGACATTTCCAATCTGGCAACATTGCGCAGCGGTGTAAAGTACCGGGAAGATTAGGAAAATAGACTGGTGATGGAGGTCTGCGCGAGTTCCTCAATACAAAATACGCTGATTTTGGTGCATTCAGACTTTGTGCATTCGACTCGGGAGGGTGATGTCCGCGACGACGCAAATCCGGTAAATCTGCAAACAGCAGCGTACTTGATAACTTCAGTCAGCTCGTCTTGGCTACTGCAATTTTCTTCTCTGTATATTTACAATAAAAAGAAATAGGATATCAAACACCTCTGCCTCCTTTCGTTTTCATTTAAACATAAGAACAGCTGCAGAAATGTACTTAGTTCAGGGATATGTGTATATGCAGCCATTACAATGAAACAAAATATTATATAAATTTCCCTTTTTTATTTTCATTTTAACATATAGATCAACTGAATACAGACCAAAGAAAACCTGTTAGATTGACCCCGCAGCTGAATTATATTTTATGTTTAACCACTAAAGAGACATCAGAGCCAGCGGCACACATCAGAAGGTCTATCCCAGGAGAGGCTGCTCTCGGCGGATACATGAGGACTGAGCTCCCGCTGATCGAGTGGAGCTCACCGTCTACGAGATCGGCGAAACACATTTTTAAATAGGCTCTGTCTTTATAAATAAACAACAGATTTGAGTTTTAAACAACTACATTCTCGCCTGAAATACTTTTAAAATTACATTTCATGACACAATAACAGTAATATTTGAAAATGTTGACCCGAATAAATGGTGGTTGAACTCAACCAATGCTGCGTGAACTCAACCAATCAGCATGTTTTGCGCCCAAGTCCCGCCCCCAAAAGTTCCGGAACTCTGAAAAAGTACCACCTCGCCAGCAGGGACTTTCTGGGGGGCATTTTTTTACCCGGAACTTTATTTAGTTCCTGGTTCCTGCGGTGGAAACACACCAAGTATCAGGCCAAAGTCCCTAGTTCCTGGGTAAAGTTCCTGCGGTGGAAACACGGCATAAGATATACGTCCAAACTTTAAGACAATCATATCTCCCATATGTCATGTTATGCAGGTGTATGTATGTACTGCTTTATTAAATACAGATTAAAAAAGCAATCAAACATCTCTAGAGATGATAATGTTGAGTCAGTTCAGTTATTCACCTCATTTAAGTACAGGTTTGATCAGCGTTTTATAAATAATGTCTTGATGCCCCCATTATGTCTTGAATATGAAGTCTCAAGATGTTTCAGTAACTCATGGCATAAATGTAGCTGTTTTAGCTCAAGTCACACTGAATACTGTGTTTTTTAGGTTGGTGAAGGTGATTTACTAGAGTTATACAGGATTTTTTTTAGATTTACTTCGGACATTCAGACACTTTCAATTGGAAAAATCACTCTATTTATGACTTAGCGACCTCTGAATGACCTCTTACTCCTATTCCTTTGTTTATATCATGACAGAGTTTCATTCAGATGACTTTTTAAATCAGAGTGAAGATTTCTCATGATTGTTCCTATGCACAAGTTTTTTTTTTCTTTTGCAGCAATGGATTTTATTTTGTATATGATTTTCAGTGATTTTCAGAAGTCACTTATTGAATGTGCATATTCTAAAACCACACATGCTTCTTCAGACAATGCATACTGTCCAGTAGGTACTGTATTTGGTTTGAAACTCACTTTGTGAGCATTTAAAATGTATTGTTGGTACACTGTTAAATATGTTTTTGTAAAAGTTAGGATAAAACACTGGAAGCTGTGGTTGCTGGAATTTTACCGTAAAAAATACGGTAGCAACATTTTAGGTTTCACAGTTTTAACCTGAATTTACATTTAAATGCCGTAATTTCATTGCCTGATATAATGCTAATATACCAACCTATTGAAGTACTGAAATCTGTTTTGTAGCTCTGTAATACACTGGTAACCACCAAAAGCAGATGGTGCTGAGAAAGTCACATGATGAACCAAAGATCATCACAAGCAGTTATAAATAATAAAATAAATAGAAGGTGCACAGAGTCATTCACAAACACTAATCACCATCACGGTGACACACAAAACTGAAATAATGCAATAAACATTCAGTTAACAACATTAGGTGTAACACACAACCCTAATATACAAAACTGATAAGAAAAAACTAAGAGACATATATATATATATATATATATATATATATATATATATATATATATATATATATATATATATATATAAACTAAACAAACAAAAAACATCAAATTTCAAATGTAACACAGGGAATTCTGTTAATGTCAATTTACGCTTATTCTGTATATAGTACGGGAATTTACCATTAACAATTTAACAGGTTTTTACGATAGCATTTTTACAGTCTTTTACAATTAAATTCATGGTAATTTATTACAGTGTATGAATATGAATGAAATCCAGACATACTGCATCTGTTACTGGCCACCTAATGAGTCCTTCAGAATCTCAAAACTTGGAACTAAAATAGTAATAAATGCTAGTGAACAAATGACTAAGAGTGAGGTGTGAATATAAAAGATGCTGTGTAAAACACGGACCAGTGTGTCCAGCACAAGAGAACAAAGACAGTGTGCCGAATTAAGCTGATTTTCAATTTGCTGTTTAAATAAAATCTGCGTAGAAGGGCACCTGGTTAGCTTTTAATAAAAAAACAAAAAAAAACAAACATGTATTGTGCTTATTTTCCTGAAACAGTGGCGAGCGCCGGCTGCTCTCTCGTTCCTTTCAAAGCGCTACAGATGCTTTTATCTTGAGAGAACAGGCAAATGGTTGTTGCAACATGCAGCATGACATAAAAAGAAGCCAAATTACATATAATAATGTTTAACACGACTTCTCAATGAGCAATTTCTTCCTTTTGAAACAGTGGAATGGTGTTTTTTCTCTCCAGGTCTGGAGGTATTACCGCGGTATCCTTTCATAGCAGTTCTCCGGATGACGGAGATGAAATGGGCTGCTGGGAAGCGAGTCACTGCCACACGTCATTTCATCTGAACAATTATCCTCCCTCTCAGGCTCGCTCTCGACCGGTTCAGCGGCTAATGAGCGTGTGCATGAGTTACTGTGTTTCTGAGTGAGGTCTCCTCTCGTTAGCCGTCGTACACTGGGCTTCTTGTTTTCAGCACTTAAGGAGCCTCTTAAGCGCGAGACACGCAGGTGCACATACACACTGTGTTCCTCATTATTATCATAACAGCCCAGGAAAAATCCCTTCTATTTTTAGTGTTATTTCTGTTGTGTTAGGGGTCAATTAGACTTGTTTAAAATTAGCAACACAAACACAAAATGTAAAATAAATAAATAAATCTGTTATGTGTCTGCTTGTGGTCTGTCATGACTACAGATATATAAACGTTGTTATTACTGAAGGTTCTCTGAACATTCAAATCATCCAGTTTTTGTTTTTAAAACAATGTTATTAAAATATTTGTTGTTACCTGAACAAACATTCCATTTTGCAAACATTATTGTAATATGTTTCGAATGTTCTGAAACAAGTAGAAACATTTAAAAATGTTAGAAGAACGTCCAGCTAAAACATTTAATAAATTTATGAATGATGTGTGAACAAAGTTTCTGTGCTTCTAAAATTTTGAGAACATTATGAAAGACCAGTCTACTAATTAAAATACTAACAACCTTTTTTTTTCTTTTATGCCAAAAATAATTAGGATATTAAGTAAAGATGATGTTCCATGAAGATATTTTTTTAATTTCCTACCATAAATATATCAAAATGTAATGTTTGATTAGTAATATGCATTGCTAAGAACTTCATCTGAACAACTTTAAAGATGATTTTCTCAATATTTAGATTTTTTTGCTCCCTCAGATTCCAGATTTTCAAATAGTTGTATCTCAGACAGATATTGTCCTCTGAACAAACCACACATTAATGAGAGATCATTTATTCAGCTTCCAAAAATTGACACTTATGACTGGTTTTGTGCTCCATCAGGGTCACATTTTAGTGTTTGACAAGCTATAATAAACAGTTTTTTTGGTTTTATTGACTTTACGACAGAAGTCATAACAAAACTAGCACAGCCTTTCCAAAGCATGTGTATGTGTCGAACGTTTGCATGAACATTCAGTAGAACAGGAGGGTTACGCGACCCTGATGTCTTGGTCAGAAACGCCTCTTCATCTGGATGTGGCTACAGTGCTCACGCTTGTTTGGAGGTTGTTTTGGAGCTCATTTAAGAGATAAAATCAAGGGCACTAAAAATGAGACGCGTAAACCTTATCTGAACTCGTTTTGAAGGAAGGGAAATGAGTGCATGCATTGACTCTGAGAGGAAGATTATTCATACAGAATAAGCAGATCAGCTGGAAATTCAGAATATAAATCACCTGATGAAATCTCATGTCTGTGTTATGCGTCGACCAAAAGCAACTATTTAATTGAGTTCTTGGGTCACTGGATGGAAAGTCGAATAGTTCAACCAAAACTCATCACGTAGCCCTCATGTAGAACCGTTTCAATCTCTGTGTTTGAGGGGAAATCATCATCAGGGGGAGTAAATGATGGCACACTGGTCATGTTTTGGGACTTGTGTGAGATTGATGGCTAGGTCTGACAATATCTGCAGTCTAAGCACACACACGCTGCTATCTCATCTGAGCGATGGGGCTTGTTAGATTCCCGCGTGTAGTGTGTGAAGGACCATTTACTTTACAAAAACACATCTTTTGTGGCCTGATAAATAATGTAGGAGCTCCTGATGACCGCCGCGTGACGCTTGATCGAAGGTTTGCTGCTGAAGGGTTCTCACTTACACCAAAAACAGATTCAGCATTCCTCAAACCTGCAATAATTAAATACGTTTAACACAAATACAGTATTGTTCAAAATAATAGCAGTACAATGTGACTAACCAGAATAATCAAGGTTTTTAGTATATTTTTTATTGCTACGTGGCAAACAAGTTACCAGTAGGTTCAGTAGATTGTCAGAAAACAAACAAGACCCAGCATTCATGATATGCACGCTCTTAAGGCTGTGCAATTGGGCAATTAGTTGAAAGGGGTGTGTTAAAAAAAATAGCAGTGTCTACCTTTGACTGTACAAACTCAAAACTATTTTGTACAAACATTTTTTTTTTCTGGGATTTAGCAATCCTGTGAATCACTAAACTAATATTTAGTTGTATGACCACAGTTTTTTAAAACTGCTTGACATCTGTGTGGCATGGAGTCAACCAACTTGTGGCACCTCTCA